>NW_017386096.1:118190-156547 GCF_000237925.1 Schistosoma mansoni | reverse complement strand
ATCCTAAGTTCTATAATGATGCGAACTATGTTCAGCATACTGGAACTCAATGAGATCACAAACCAATCTTAGTAAAGCAACTATTAAAGGCTAGGAAGCACTGAACAGCTATTTTTTCCTAACTTGGGACTCTTCCGAAGAGTTCACCCATGACCTCACCGGCGATCGAACAATGGACCTTCACGTCTCCAGATGACTGTATAACTTTTAGATTACTGAACCGAAATCCAATGACTTACGTGTTTAACTTAAATCAATTCACGATACTCTTTAACTCCAATTAATTTCCTGCTGTAGATGACTATTCATGATTAAAATTACGAAAAATTACAATTATTAATAGTATTAATTATGTGCCCATCAATAACTAGCTTCAAAATGAAATTCCTGGAGTTCTAGTAAGAATCCGTGATCACTGAAGACAATAGAATATGGTCGTGCCCATAATAGGACGAAACGGCCGTTCAGTGCTTCCAGGTTTTCCATGGTGGTCTAGCTTCAATTGACTCACGCTTTCAACTATGAAAATACTAGTAGCTAGTTTACTCTTAGCAACTTTCCGCTGCTTACAGCTAATGAAAACCCTAGAAATGGAATCGCCAATATATTTCATTCTAATCTTATTATTTTGTGGTTTTATTTACAGTTGAGTGATATAGTTTAGTTGCTATTAAAGAGAATGTTGGGGATGCTAGACAACCAAAAATCATTTGGTAAATGTATTATTTTTGTAATTTTATTTAGAAAACTCATTTTCGCGCCAAAGCCCCCATTTTCGCCTTCAGATTGTACTTCCCACTTGGAAGAACCTTAAATGTTATTGGTTCGTTTCCTCTTTTAATATGATCCTTCGTAATGTTTCCCAAAGAGATTTTTATACTGTATATTTATTTGTGCTTGCATGTTCATGCTTCCGACTGCTTGTGGAATATACATTTCCTTCGGCTGAATCTGGTCATCGCCCTCTAGTTATCAGGGCTGGGAAGCCGTAAATAGTTAGTTTGTCTTGTTGTTGTGTTGCTGATTCTTCGTTCCGTTAGCCAACTTTAGGTGATATCATAATCTCTTCAAACATAGTAGAGCATGATTTCAAATAGAATAAGTCATAAGTTGTACGTACAGTTCGGATAGACAGGTAGCAGCAAATATAAACTACAACTTAAAACTGAGTATATGAGGCTGTCATATTTCATTTTGTTTTTACTAAAAACAGACGAGTTTCTTTTTCCTAACTGAATCAGAAAGAAATCTAAATGGACAGAGAATAAAATATAACTTAAAAACCCCACTATTCTCCCAATTTTCTTTAGTCGATATAGTTTACTTCCTTCAACTGTATGTAATACATAAAAGAACATCTAGGATAAACATAATACAACTCGTTAACGACATGTCGTTTGAAATGATGCATAAAGAAGGTGGTTTACACTCAATTGAAAGTATCAATACTTATTTGCAGTCTCTAGCAGAAAAAAAATTGTCAGTTCTGATATACAAACACACATCTAGGGATGACTACTAGCATTACATACTACAAACAACATTCATTCATTGAAAAATTGTTTGTATTTAAATCACGAGCCAAAGGAGTTTATTATTTATTTGAACACATAAATATTGGTACAAAGGGGTACCAGATACATATGCGCCGCACAAATTTCATTTGATTTGTGTGAGAGCTGTGATACTGCCCAGGTGCCCAAACCGAAGCAGGGGGCCACACACGGAGCCTTTGACCTAAGGGTCTGATCCACAAGGCAGTGTAGTATCGTAAGGAGATGCAGTCCCATAGTAGCGGGTGACCAACGATTAATTCATACATTTGTTCACTCACAATACTGGAGTCCATGTTCACCATTGGTTTGGAATGAGGGTTTTCCAACTCCCCTAAGTGGACTAGTCGTGTTCACCAACCCGGTTAAAGTGCTGGACATTCGCTTTTCGTCCTCTCAATTTCGTAAACAACACCCCCGCCACGAGAAGGCAGTGAGTAGGAGTTAAAATATGGGTAGCATTAATAGGCTAGACAAACTCAGACATCTCATTCGTTTATGTCATAGACAAACAGCTCATATCCTGTCTTTAATTTAAATGATACTTAAGAAATTATAAAATCAGGTTCACCATTGTAAAGAGTCGATTACATTACTTAGTGAAGATCATAACTAGTTGGAAGCTTCCTAGTTTATTCAACATGATGAAACAAGTATAACGGAGTTGTTTTTTTCTTCATACCTAGAAAATCAATCAGTTCTTAATAATTGTCTAATCTGTGTACTAACCCCTTTGTTTATACATAAATATCATATTTATATAAGCTTAATTTAATATAAAACAGTATGAAATAATGCATACTATTACTATCAAACGTTAGCAACAGTAATAACAGTCATTATATATATATACCCCTGAATATTGTTACTACACAGTTTAAGACAATAAATGAATTGACTTCAAACCGCGTACATAGTATATTTCAAAAGACAAAAGGAAGCCACACACACACACACAAGCAAAAAAACAAGTGTATTCATCATAGTGAAAACATGTAAAGAAGTTTGGAGGAAAAGAACAACAAGAATGTTCATACTTCTTTGATACATATATATTAATGTGTATGTGTGTGTGGGAGAGAGAGACAGAGTGGATACCTGTATATAATAATATCGAAATGAATACATTCCATGTGGGTCCATGTATCCATACAATAAGATACAGAAGGAAATCACAATGAATGAAAAGAAAAAAGCATAGAAAATTACATATAGAAATAACATTCGTTCAAGATAGATAGATATCTAAATCGAGGTCAAACACATATGCACACATACACACACATATATATACACGGATACATTTACAACGGAATACGGAATTTTGGTAAAAAGGAAAAAAAAGATTTGGCTTAGTAACACATTAATACATATATAGAATACACAAATTGATATATATGTGTATTTTGATGGATGATGATGATGATATGTCGTAGAAGTACTTTTAAATAATAACAGTGAAATCATTATTAAAATCACCTTAATAGGTGTTATTATATTGTATTGTGAAGATTATCATTGAAAATTTGAATGATATGAATAAATAACAGAATCTAAGTGATATAAAACCAAATGAAGTATTAACACTGGTGAATCAATGTCTGTCGCGGCCCGAATAGCTCAGTGGTGACGTCCCTGACTGTGAAGCTGAGTGACACGGGATCGAATCCGTCAGGGAGCACCAGTTCCCTCAAGATTACAGGTACACCTTACTGACGAGTGCCAAGTAGCACGAAACCCGGATCCAGGGTTTCCTGTTGACCATCTCCAACCACCATCTTATCTCAACATAGTGCACGCAGTGTCGAGCCACCTAGACTAGTGGCCACATTGTAACTTGATCGATCATATGATAAATAATTTAAACGATTGTTTTTCGGAAGAGCGCACCGATGGCGGTGTGAGGGAAGCCAAAACATCATCGATAGTTAAGGTTAACAGTGGATTATTCATAATACTTGTGTTACTGAGAAAGTATTCACATAATTAGAAGACTGAACAAGTTCAATGGAATAGTTTTGTTTAACAATCAGGATGTTCAACCACATGGACTTATAAGCAGCTTTTAGCTGAAAAAATTAGGTTGGCAATTTTCTGAGCAAGAAAAGTTATCTATGAATATCCACTGATTCCATGTTTAAAGTAGTCGCAATGATAATAAAGCCAATGAAACAGTGCAAACAATGTAGGCATCTCGAATAACATCTTTCTTTCAATTGCTCAACATTAAATGTTAGATATCCTAAGTTCTATAATGATGCGAACTATGTTCAGCATACTGGAACTCAATGAGATCACAAACCAATCTTAGTAAAGCAACTATTAAAGGCTAGGAAGCACTGAACAGCTATTTTTTCCTAACTTGGGACTCTTCCGAAGAGTTCACCCATGACCTCACCGGCGATCGAACAATGGACCTTCACGTCTCCAGATGACTGTATAACTTTTAGATTACTGAACCGAAATCCAATGACTTACGTGTTTAACTTAAATCAATTCACGATACTCTTTAACTCCAATTAATTTCCTGCTGTAGATGACTATTCATGATTAAAATTACGAAAAATTACATTAATAGTATTAATTATGTGCCCATCAATAACTAGCTTCAAAATGAAATTCCTGGAGTTCTAGTAAGAATCCGTGATCACTGAAGACAATAGAATATGGTCGTGCAATACTGTGGATTGATTGAAGTTACATTTATAGACTACTAGATCTTTACTCAGTGGTCCTGAGGTTAAGCATTGGCATACGAGACTAAAAGTCCTGGATTTGACTCTCTCCTGCATAGTCGTAGATGTGCACTACTGAAGAGTTCTATGTTTTGCGACAAAACAGCTATTCAACTCCGATCAGTTAAAGATTTTAATGAAATTTAACAGTCTCTACAACCCGATACTGATAATTAATTTTCTCTTGATGTTTTCATACATCTTCAATTCCCCGTTTGACATATTTTAATGCAACGACAAGAATATTGATGAGAACTAGAAGAATTTTAAGAAAATCATGTGTATGAATTTACACTGTAATGTTTAAGAAGCTCACAAACTCAACATTTCTACTCTCATTGAACTGATGAAATTGATAGAGAGAAAAGAAATAAACCTAAGCATAGTAAATGCCCTGGAACGGCCGAGAGTGGGGAGAGTACGCTCTCCCACTCCAAATGCTATCACATGGTCACGCGTATATAGTCTCCGCCAGGGAAATCCTACTCATTGCCTTCTCACAGTAGCATTACTGTTGTTAACGAAATTGAGAGGACGAAAAGCGAATGTCTGACGCTTTAACTGGGTCGGTAGACACGGAAAGTCCACCTAGGGGAGTTGGAAAACCCTCATTCCAAACCAATGGTGCACATGGGCTCCAGTAACCTGAAGGAACAAATGGCGTATGAATAAATCGTTGGTCACCGGCTACCATGGGGCTGCATCTGATCACGATGCTCCACTGCCTTGTGGATCAGATCTTTAGGTCAAAGGCTCCGGGTGTGAACCCCTAAGAAAACCACTTGCTTCGGTTTGGGCATCTGGGCAGCATCACAGTCCTCACACAAATCAAATGAGATTTGTGTGCCGCATATATATCTGATGCCCCTTTGTACCAATATTTATGTTTAAATACAATAATATAAAATGTCGACTAGTGTACTACTAGTTGAAACCTGATCTGATTAGTGTATTAATATCGATTTAGTGATATCACATGGTGACAGTGTGACAATAAAATTCTAAAACTTATCAGCTTTCTTATCAAAAAAGAGATAAGAGTCGAATACTTAAACAATTTTTTTTCAAAAGAAATAAGTTTATAGTTGCAGTTTAGTGAATTGAACTACTACTATGAGGATTGATTGAATAAGTGAAGATAGGAAACTTAAAGAAGCTATTCTCTAGGGAATTCGTATTTATAGTTGAATAGCATGTATCTATGAAATTATATTAGTCGTAATAATCTTATTTGAATGATTAAACATTGAAGTATATTGGATTGTTCACAAATATACAGTAAATTAACCATAAACCTACTACTACTTATAAGCAGAGATGAACAATAGCTAGTAGTGGAATCCAGAACGTGTTTCATCCTATTTTTGACTCGTCAGCTGGATGTACCTCTGTTTATAATACTTGCGGCTTAAGGCAATATCGAGGGAATGCGCATAGGATACCTACATGCCAATAAAAGACTGGTCAATTGCAGTCCGAAACATCAATGGGAAGATTTAAGCAACCATTACAAAAATAAACTATTATGAAGCAACTGGTACATAATGGGTGATTGAATATTTGGATTTATATTTCAAATGTCCTAGATTTTGCAAAGATTGAGATATCTTATTTTTAATGTCATGGTATTCTATTTTTAGTGTAGATAAAATTATATTGCTTCTCATGTCTAGATAATACAAAAGAATGCGAGGTACTTAGGTGAGTGCTTTCAGTATGTTGATTTCCAAGTTGTGAACGAATGGGAATTCTGTATAGGCTATCAACTGTTTATTAGGAACATATACTGTGCTATCAAACTGTTTATTGATAGGCACAATGAAAAAAAAAACTCATAAATAAATCAAATTGAAGTCAACAGAGAGAGGTTCGAGTCTGAGATACACTAGTTGAAAGACAAGTGTATTTTATTTATCATTACGCCTAAGTCGCAAAAATAATACTAAAACTTATGGTATGAAGCCAACACTGTTAGATTTAAACCCAATATTTCAAACACTGACTGTCAAAGCTGAATATTTCCAAGCATTCAGAGTATTAGTCAGGCAGTCAGTTAGCCAGCTACATCGCAGGACCAGGCACATATATGCATCGGTACAAGTTGCCATACCTCATTAGCACAACAAGATGAATACCGGATTCATAGAAGTAGTTAATTTAGTGGTGGTAATATATAAAAGAAAGATTTTATATAAGGATATAGTACAGGAAGAAAGAAAGATAGGAAGCAATTTTAATCTCATAGTGTAAGGGAAGACAAAGAGTGTATACACCTACGCCATTGTGATCGATTCTGAGCCATGTCACACAGAGTCTCCAGCCATTGGTTACGATAGTCACGCGGACCCCAAACAAGTAGTTTGCATCTACCAACATGGCTCAGACTAAAAGTTAGTGACTTCAAGCACTGATGCTACGTTTTTGTTTGGCCGCCCTTAACTCTCTTCCAACCATCCCCTACACTAGTAAGCATAGCGCGTCGTGGTAATCGGTGTTCAGCCATACGTAACACGTGGCCCAACCATCCCAGTCGATGAAAATGTACAACCTTATCAACTGATTTACCATCATTCCCTAATAAACTATGACTAACCTCACTATTACTTACCCAGTGATCCCAGCAGATGCGAACAATATTTCTAAGGCATCTGTGGTCAAATACTAGTAACTTACAAGTATCTTCTACTCTTAATGGCTAGCATTTTAGATGCTATATATTAGTCAAACTAATCCCTCTATAGTTATAAATATTAGTTGACTAGAACTAATCACTAGAACGTGATTTATTTTTATAACTCTCTCTTTCTCTAATCTACTACATGATCTCTGATCTGTGAACTTTCGTGAGTCAGTCAATTCGTGATTAAATCAATCTAAAAACTTATAACAGTTAGTAATAATCGATGAAGTTCTAATCATGACAAGAATGTAATTTGAATACGAAAAAAACAAACACAATATTTGGTTTCATATAGTCAATTGAGAATAAGTTGTGTTTTGGTGAATATATATACACACGCATTTAAGCAAAAATGTATATTATCCAAGTACTTTACTCATTGTAAAATTGTATCTATGTAAGAAGTCGGTCATCTCAATACAAAAAAAAGATGTATATATCACTATGTGTGAGTGTGTGTATATATATATAACGTTCTTTAATTGAATGAGAAACATGTATTAATTTTTAGAGTTACTAAAAATCATACTGTTGATAGTCTATTTATAGAACTATTATTTTATACATATTTAGCCATAATATTTGGACGTAGGTGTGATTTTTTTAATCCGTGAGGGCTGTCATACTGCCCAAACTGAAGCAGGTGGTTTTCTTAGGGGGACACACCCGAAGGCCTTTGACATAAAGGTCTGATTCACAAGGCAGTGGAGCATCGTAAGGAGATGCAGTCCCATGGTAGCCGGTGACCAACAATCGGTTCATACGCCATTTGTTCCCTCAGGATACTGGAACCCATGTGCACCATTGGTTTGGAATCAGAGTTTTCCAACTCTCCTAGGTGGACTTCCTGTATCCACTAACCCGGTTAAATCTCCGGACATTCGTTTTTCGTTCTCTCGATTTCGTAAACAACACCCGTGGTGTGAGTAGGATTTCTCTAGCATAGGCCGTATACGCGTGGCCATGTGAGAGCATTTGGAGAGGGAGAGTGGACTCTCCCCACTCTCGGCCGTACCAGGGCATTTGGTGGTCTAATTACTTATAGTATTATTCTAGTCATACATATATGTACCAGTAAAAGTCATACTGAAGAGTATCAAGTACAGAGATGTATCAAGGAAAACGAACCAATACATGGGATAAAAAGTAAGACAAAAATATATAGATACTCAGCCCAAACCACTACTTAGTAGCTATTAGTCATTTTCGATAGAAAGATACAACTCTCAACTTGAATTACCTCAGTATTGTCTTGAACTAGATTGTATCAAGACTGACAAGTTTAACAAGAATTAAACATCATTATTTTAGCATAGTTTGGTACTCTGCAGTAAAAAGCAACCATGACTATATGGTGCCATATTGCATTTTGAATGAGTTTGAAAATGTGGATCGTAGGATTGTGATCATTGACTGACCTAACATATAGTGCAACCGAACACCAGAAAGCACAGAGATGTTTTGTTCTAGTACAGGACCCCTGGTGAGGTAGTAGCTTCGTGATTAAGATATTCGACTTTTGGTCACTATGCTCCGGGTTCGAAATCCGCTCCACGTATTCCGGCTAGGGTAACCGACTAGCATTATTATTGACCACATTTATAGTGTAGTTCATACACAAGTACCTGTGCAGTTAGTTAATTTAAATCTAAAAGAAAATCTGATGGAACTTTTCAGCAGTGTGCACCAGCGACCTCATCGTAAATCGAACCCAGGAATGTGAGTGCCCGACCTTTAATCACTGAAATACCATACAACAACTTAGATTTTCTGGCCCGATAGCATCATCTTTACTGTGAAAGAAGAAAATCTTGGGGTTCGGATCATGGCAATACCGTGCATGTACACTTCTGGGTTATCCAAAACTAGGACAAAACAGCTATTCAGCATTCCTCTGATTCTTAATAATTCACAAGTTGATATATATGTGCGATGAAAATTCAAATCAAGTTGAAATAAGCGTCATAAACTTCTTAACTTGGAATTTCTATTATTAAATCAAGGTTAAATAAAGCTGATCTACGTACAGTTAGATACTAACCAACAAACTTGGCATCAAAAATGTCTATTCAGAATACAAACTATGTGAATGGAAAAAGTGTACAATGGTCAATAAAAAAAACTTAGTGTACAAGTCTATCTAATGAACATAAGGAATACAGAACACACACACACATACATGCAAACATAGAAAGCGAGATATGTGTACAAGCTGAATTATAGGTCATATACCCTAATTGGGGATAAATAATTCTATCTTCATTAAATAATAATAACAATAATAATGGTAATAGTAATAAATTTACCGTAATTAAACTTAATAACATGAATGTAGGTGAATCAAGTTTCAAATCATTATGTATCTATGTGTTAATTGAACATCGGATAGGTGGAACAAAACTTATCCAGCTATACTGACCACTATGTACTTTTAAACGAGAATGACGTTGTACATTTCAATTATGACTCCTGCTTGAGATTGGTTAGTTAAGTGTATCTGCCCACATCAGTGATGTTGACATTAAAACTCAAGCCCAATCCCCAATGCTTCAAACGCCAGTGCATTATTCAATAACCTGTTGAGTTCAGATGGGCAATTACTTATGTATCAGTGTTTTCTGTGATCAAATTTGTAAGTTTCTACTCTACAACTCTGCCGCGTTTTTACAAACACATACATGACGTCTTCAATAAACCAATCAGTATGGAGTAATCCGGAAATTTTCAGCTTTTTGCATGTGAGACCCAATGATACTGTTCAAAAAAAGCGAGATGCGAATTCACCAACACACTAGTTGCAATCCAAACTACACTAAGCCACTAAATCTGAGAAGTTAGTTTTCACAAGACTAAAATAAAACCGATCATACTAAAATAAACTAATTACTACTTTATTGCATTCTATGAATTCAAAGAAAGACAGACAAACAGAGGGTAACGTACAAAAATATATTATCTGAAAAGTTACCGATTTTGTGTAAAAATCGAAGACAATTTGTCTAATGTTGTGTCCATTCCAATAATTTGACACGGATTAAATATGGTGGGTGATTATAGATGGTGGTGTATACTTATATTGCCATTACTACTACTATTACTGCTACTGATTGTGCAAACAATTTAGAAAATAATTTCTACAGTTTATCAAGGAGAGCCCCCAAATGCCCTGGTACGGTCGAGAGTGGGGAGAGTCCACTCTCCCTCTTCAAATGCTATCACATGGCCACGCGTATATAGCCTCTGTCAGCGAAGTCCTACTCATTGCCTTCTCACAGTGGAGGGGGTGTTGTTTACGGAATTGAGTGGGCTAAAAGCGAATGTCCGGTAGGAGCTTTAACAGGGTTGGTGGACACGGAAAGTCCATCTAGGGGAGTTGGAAAACCCTCATTCCAAACCAATGGTGCACATGGGCTGGCTGCAGTATCCTGAGGGAATAAATGGTGTATGAATCAATCGTTGGTCACCGGCTACCATGGGATTGCATTTCCTCATGATGCTCCACTGCCTTGTGGATCAGATCTTTAGGTCAAAGGCTCCGGGTGTGGCCCTCTAAGAAAACCACCTGCTTCGGTTCGGGCACCCAGGCAGTATCACAGTCCTCACATAAATCAAATGAGTTTTGTGTGGCGCATATGTATTTGGTGCCCCTTTGTACCAATATCTATGTGTTCAAGTAAGTAAAGTTATCAAGGAGAAATTTCATACTTTAGTTCTTTTAAAAGACATAAACTCAACAGAGGGACAAAATAAAGAACTAGTATTAACGCAGACATGTAAAAAGAAAGAGCATAAATAAGTATGTCGCGTCATTAAATATATAATCACTAGTAGCAGTATTAACGGAAGGTTAGTGTTTTGAAATAAATCAGATATAAGTTAAGGATTTTAGTTAAGCATATCTATATTGTATGGTGTGCATTTGTATGTTATAAAACATTACTAGTCTTAAACTGGCAATAAGTATGATTGAAAGAACAACTATATTCTGATAAGTTGGTCAAAGAATGTACCTGATAACTTATTTGCTAAATACATACAGATTTATATGATCAGGTTTAAGTTACAATTCTTTGTATGTGGACTATTTAAATTACTCAGGACCCCCAAAGCGAGTCAAATATGGAATGATTTGAACCTGAGACTTAGTGATTGCAAGTCGAGTTTTAAAGACTTGCCAACGACTAATAGAACTAAAATAAAGATTGGGATAGAGGGCATAACAGTCTACAGTACAAACTGATGAATGTGACTAGTGCCTCAGGAACCATATTTAGTAGGTAACATACAACCTCCTAAATGACTAGGACTATCAATCAACAATCTCACAGAATTTTTATCATGGTGTAATACATTCATCAATGACAAGTTTCTATCGTCGATGTCAGGTCATACTTTTGTCCGTGAGGGGGATTCATACTACCAGGGTTGCTCAGACTGCATTAGATGGAGAAAGCTTTGAATTTGCAACTCGGTGGTTCAAAGATGAGTAGCTTGCATATTAGGTTACCACCTTGTAAAACTCAAGAGACCTTAAACTGGATACTATGTCTAGTAATATAAGTTACAGTGAAAAGTATCTAACTGATATTCATCACTATAAACAACTTTTTAGACATCGAAGGATACGACTACTGAAACTCTCAGTGGTTGTAAAAAAGCAAGAAGTATACCGTGAAAATTTCATATAAATGTCTTATCAATATGCCAGTCAGTTCTTGTTGCCTAAATATTAACCATATCATTTATAGTAAATATTTTTTAAAAATCAATCTATTGTCTAACATAGGCGGTGAAAAGTAACTATTAGGACGCACATTAAACTTAATAAATTGTTTAACTTTTCTAAGAAAACTCCGGCTTCAGTGCTAATAAAGTGATTCTATTCACATCTTATTCATGAAATGAAAGAAATCCACCTTGGTTTTGGTTGAACATTTGGTGGAAGTTTTGTCATATTAACAGTTGTGCTGATTAAAGCTGAAAAACTGACCTAAGAAAAATAAATCCAGGTTGTTTTTCTTATTTTCCTCACCTGCTATGAATTATGTTTGGTGACGTTTGGTGATACAGCTTAGAATCAACCATAGTGGTACGAACTCTGTATCTTACCACCTAAATTCTGAGCTCCAATATTATTTCCAACGTTTTACTCCTCGACCCCCTCGTTTCTTTTTAAAAAGCAAAGTGTTGAGTTAGGGTCTCACTAAAAAATGAACACTCAAACCTATATGCACCCAACCTCGGGGTTAGAACTAACAATGAAAAAGAGTTAATGATGGTGATGCAAAATGTTTGGCTTCCAGAAGAAAGGTAAGAAGTAGAAAAAATTATTCTTTGAAGGGAAACTCAACTGACAAGAATGAAAATTAGCTGATGAGTGTAATTTAACAGCTAGACATAAAATTGTGTATAAAAGTTTAGTTAAAAGTCGATATGTGGCTTAGTGCTCCAGGCATTCGACTCCCAAACACCAGATGGCAGACTGAAGTCAGTTGATCACAATGTAGAACATGTCACATAAGTACAGTGATTCCCACATAGCACAGGAAGATAGCATTATTGAGACATTTACCAGAGTAGCAGAATAGATAAATATCAGTAGTAGTATTAGTAAAAAAGACCAGGTATAAATGATATGATGGGAGAAGGTACAACAAACTTGAAACATGCAGTGAATCCATCTGTGTAACTATAAAAGATTCTCACTCAGTTAAGGCAATCACATATGACTGCACATGACTGTACATGATCACTGAGCGGTGAAACTTCTTTAAATAATAATAATGTCTAGTTCAAATAAGTACCTCTCCGAATTTTCGACAAAGATACTCCAGTTATAATTTAGAATCCAAGCAAAAATGTAACTCACCATCTTGTGGAGATGTTTTAAGCAATCGACATAATCCTACAACTCCACCGTATTTTTCATTAAGATATTTAACAGCCTCCAATTTACGACAGTCCATTAATTTTTGTAATTCTTTGGGGGAAATTTCGAATGAATCTGCACCACCACTACCAGTGGTGAGTGCAGTTCGTTCGTTTGCATTTGCGTCGCGCATAGTATTTTTTACTTTGAAATATCTCTGGTAATGAATTACTTTAGTCTTTTAGAAATATGACAAAAATGAAATATTCTGAAATCCGAACGTCTGTTATCCTGTTAAATAAAAATAAAACAAAGCAGGTAAAGAAACAACTAGTCTCGAAAATAAAAAGGAAAAAAACGTACCATCTAATTGACGTATAATACTTAGTTAACTTGGAATTTGTAATACATGGTTTGTGAGCGTCTTAAGAATGACACTTATGATGTACTAAGATGGAGATGATTTTTAAGAAAAATCAACAACATACTGGTGCCGAAAATACGCATTGTGTAGGAGGATAAGTTCTGCTTATTTAAGAAATAGTTTAAGTTCAATTCCCTAGCAATTTAAGTTGAGTGTAATAGATTAGATATGAGTATACTTGATATCGACAGATAACCCTTATTCCGATTTTGTAAATAGTCAGGAATGATTTTAAGGATTCTCAGAAATAAACGATATATGTTTAGTGTAGAGAACTTATATCGTCTTATGGCAAAGGAATATTTAAAAATAGGAAATTACACACTCATCAGTTAAAGTTAAAAGAGCGATAAGTAAATAAAAATATTTATTATTAGTCACAGTGAAAGTAGTCTTCGATCAAAGGAGTGGTGAGACACAATAAAAAAGATACAGTTAAATAACGAGTCATTTTTGAATGAACGACTCCATTTAGTGTTCCATCTAAGTGTTTGATTTTTACTTAATTTATAATGCAGCATTAAAACAGAAACATAAGAACGACAGCTTATATATATATATGTATTTATATATACCACGTGCCAGAAATACAAACGAATTTTCTCTAAAACAATTGTCAAATTACCGCATAAAACAATCAGGAAGGACATGTTACATAACTATCAGTTTAGGGTACAACAACTTGAGTTTGTTTTCAACAGGTTAACATGAAGCTTTCGGAGCTTAAATGTGCTTAAATCAACTACGAAATATTAGTACCAGCTTACTAAGAGTTAACTTCCAGTAATTCAAATTTGTCTGATGGTATAAATCTTTGTCTAAATGTTTACTTAGACAGCACGTTTAAACCTCGTCACAGGTGTGATTAAAACCACACTAGTTACCTCAATAGCTTAAGACGGGGTTTCTGTTCAGTGTAACAAAATATGAGTCCCAGAGAAATTGTTAGAGTAACATTGAATAGAAAATTATTGGCAACAAATCATAAAAACACTTTTTAACATCAATGCGACCAGCGCACGACAACCATTTCGAAATCGAGAACCAGTTTATCTGCATTACGAACACAACACTCTTTTATCACCAGAGAAAAAAAGTTTAAAACTAACGATCAGGTTATTTTGTCTCGGATCGCAAATAATACTTTAGCACAAATTATTATCACTACCAACCAACCGAAAGTCAATTAACGTTCTAAATAATAAAGCTTAGAAAATTCTGATCCTAAATAAAATCGTTGAATGTAAAAAAATTATTAAAAACCAATACATCGAACGCAGTTCAATGAGTTAAGGTTCATTAAAAAACAAGGATATTCAAAACACAAATATCTCTCTCGAATATACACAAGTCATCAAGTAAGTAGTAAAAAATCACAATTAGTGGAGGGATCCTGAGTGGCAACCGAAATATATGGCATAAATTTTAGGATATGTGACGAATTTTCATCAATCGCACACACAGAAAATAAACATTTGGCCGTCATAGTGAGCACTTTTTAAAATAAATCCGGGTGAAAAACATTGAAAACACATTTGCCATTTATATGAAATACAAAACAGTCTTTTAAGAATTCGAAAAATGCACAACCACGGAAACGGCACACCACCCACTTACATTGAACGAAAAACAGATTTGTCTTGAGCGCAAAGTCAGCAACGAGTATTCTTGAAACATAGAAACAAATGAAAGTGTCCAACCTGAAGCAAAATACAAAATAGAATGACGCAATGAGAAAGTTAAGTGATCTGGTTGTAATTTAAGTCTTTTTTTCCTCATATTTATTGCTCACGTAGCAGAATATAATCAAGCTCCATTAAACAACCGAAATTTT
Organism: Schistosoma mansoni; assembly: GCF_000237925.1. Taxonomy (NCBI): domain Eukaryota; kingdom Metazoa; phylum Platyhelminthes; class Trematoda; order Strigeidida; family Schistosomatidae; genus Schistosoma; species Schistosoma mansoni. Next base: position 141,452 of record NW_017386096.1, on the reverse strand, counting down.
TATTTGATGAGCATTAATTATCAGTAGTAAGGATAAGAAGTCAAACGAAGTATATTAATACTTTGAATTCCCAGGACTGTAAATACCTGATCTCTATTTGAATGTGTTAACAGGAGGTTCTAATATTACGTGTCCTAGTAGCGAATCCAAGCTATACACTACTCGGAAATCCAGACGTACGAGATTTGATCTCAGTTTTTAAACGTTCTTAGAATGTCCTCCTAGATGATCACTCCTGCATGGAATGAATAGATAAGGCAAGTTAATACCGAAATTGTTATTCAGCATATGTTAGGCCGGTACTATGTCACCTTGCACCCTGCGGCAAGATAATAAGAATAGGTTGAGGATTCGCAGTTTATCTTCATAAGATAGACCAAATAGACTTTTTATCATTTTGGTCTATAGTGACCTATTTTTATGACAAGAACGCGATTGCTGTAATGGAAACAATTATTCCACCTGTAAACGTTGTCACTTCTCGGTATGCTTTCGATACCACGAGATCGTCAACAAATATATCTTAATGCAACCATTAACAGCCTTCTGGTTTTTGCCTACCTAAGAACCCAAGTCAATATCTGGCACGTAATCTTCCTGTATTGGTGATCATAGCCAATCACGACTCGACGCCGTCTATAGGTCTCTCGCCGTTGAAGCTGTTCTAGTATATCCACTTCCTACCTGAAACAAATAGTAGCTGCTTTTATACCATATCCCAAAGAGTAGAACAGGTGACTTCACTACAGTTTTTAAGTCATTTACAAAAAAAACTACCGAGGAGTGTAACTTAATGAACTTAACTTTATACAGATTTCCAGGTTGAGAAAGCCCCATTTACCAACGCTCTTTGTCTTCCATTATTAAAACAGTTACGCATTCAGTACGAGGTTTCATTATGGATCCCAAAAATTTTCCAGTTTTGCTTTAAGACTCAGGCGAGAGACCTTGTCATTTCTATGAAAATCACATCCAACGGAATACCCATACTTTTCGCCACAGCCTAGTCTTCTAGTGTAATGAGCAGATTTCTGAGGCATAGTAAGCTTTTGCGTAAACCATCTTGTACCCTAGACAAAAGACTATACCCTTCCACATGGTTTAGGATAGCCATCAGAATAATATTTTCCATCGGTTAACAACTATAACACAAAGTGTTTCCAATTACGAGAAAGTGCTTCAATTCACAACCAAAATGCACGATCCCAGTCAAATGAAGCAACACAATCAAAGAGGGAATAATCAATACGGCTGAGGCCAAGATTAAATATCAAACAAAACAACAGATACAGTTCAGAAACATAGAAACTCAGTGAAAGTGAAAATGCTAAAACTGTTATGAAATGAAACATTACAACCTCAAATGGCATTAAAAAGATTACCAATAATGTACAACTAAGGAAACCATTAAGAACAAATTGCAAATGTATGCATGGAGGGATTTTCACACACTAAATCTTCAAAATGGGTCTTATAGTGGGATTCCACCATCTTTCTGATTTAGTCTCTCTATTTATTATGGACTATATTCACAATCCCTTCATATGAAGGTCTAGCCTTTCTCTTCTTTGTTTCCTCACTATCATTTATTTTTCATTACTGGGAACAACCAAATCGCGACTACTAGGAACGGTGATGGTCTTATCCGGATTTTCAGTTAATCCTTTAGAATCATGACCATCAACGTCAATCGGTATTTGACTCTTCGTTTGCTTCGAAAAAGTTTTTTGCCATGTTTCGCAGTCGCGTGTTTGACTTATCTCGTAACAGTACTGTCCACATGAGCACATTCTCCATTGTCAGTTCAAAAGTTACCAGTACAGCCACCATGAAATCTCTTGTTGTCCGACGCCAAAAGTCCAGTCGACTCCTCGATCTGTGACGTCTGACTGGAACAGCAAGTGATACAAAGTCAATGAAAGTTAGGCTTCCATCATTTCTTGCATGCGATAATATTCAAACCAGTATATATCTCGTGCAGCTCCTTTTTATACTCATTACATCACATTCCTTCCTCCATAGGGAAGAAACATTAGGACTGTCCACATTTATAAGTACAGCACGTTATTGTAAGGAGATTTAAAATGGAAAAACATTAGGTAAATGAAGGTTCCCTAATCATGATTATACAATATTAGCACAATTTCTTCAACACCATTGGTCTTGTCCGGTTTTTAGAATTCCTTAAAATCTCGCTGTTATATCAAAATTTCGAGATTTCGGAAGAGTGGAAGACAAATATTCAACACACTCAAGATTCGAAGTGTAAGATTCGTTTTTGTATGCTCATGTGCAAGTATGGATAAAACCCTCCTATGTCTGTCATTTCTTATTACTAGCCCTTTCGGTTTCTGTAGTATGTACTGTATCTTTTATTGTTGTTTTTATTTTGTATGTTGATTCTTATTCATGAGCACACTATCTCTTTATTGTTTCTTAATCTTTTCATAACCGTCCTGTCTTAGTATTGCTTAACATTATTTTTAAGGCGCCCGCTATGTTGGACTGCCATACTTTGGTTGATAGTTTGTGAACTGATTTTCTATGCTTCGTAAGGTTGATTTCAAAGCACGTTTTCTGCTTAATCTAGGGAACCTTTTCTAATATTCGCTGGCAAGTAATTGTTTTTCTATATAATCGTCGTTTTACAATTGATTATTAGTATTAGTAGCAAACTGAATCAATCTACCATTCTTTATGGGGTAGAATATTGTTGCTTGACTGATGAGAGTATTTTTATCATTGTAATATTTGAGTTTTATACAGTGTACCAAATAGAAAAATAGACAATTCAGATTGCACTGTTTTCATTTCTAATTTCATCCTTTCAAACAGTACCACTCCTGGGTACCTTCTACTCCGACTTGAGAGTCATTTACGTTCTTGTGTAGAATTTATTGTTTATAATAGCCTTGTGAACTATAGAACACTAAAAAGCTGGACTGAAGTTCTAACATTTGGATAGATATTAACGCCGTTTCTTATCTGGGTCTGACACCTGACCAAGAAATTATAGAATGAAGTATGAATTGTTTGTGCATCATAGCTAACCTGTCAAGATATCTTTTTTTCAACAAATTATATAAATGAAATTCATAAGGAACCTCTCGGCTTCAAGTTAACTAGAGTTCATAAGCAAAGTGATGAAACGGGCAAATAGAGCCAAAATCGACACTAATAAAATAAGCAAACTAAATATAATTGCTGTTCACTACAAATATGTATAAAGCTGATTAGAAGGGAGTAACACTTTTTGAATTATGGTTCACACATCAAGCTCCTTTCGTAACGCGTCATCAGATCTAAGTAGCTCGTGATAAATAGAGTTTTGGTGATTGATTATCTTCTTTTATCCCAACCCCCATCTTGATTGTGTCTGGAAATGGGTGTGAATATCACGTTAAATGCACAAATAGTCTCATATAATCGCTATGATTACTTATCAATCCACAAAATGGTGAATATAATGACTGCATTCTCCCCCGATGGACAGATTTTTTCTTCACTTGTTAATAAACGGCAGAACTGTGAGCTGGTACTAACTTGAATAATAGATTCACTGGATTTTCAAGTAGTCCGAAAATAATAATATCTCGAGGATATTCCACAAAGGAGGAGTAAATCTTCTGCGACAAGTGATATATACTGATACCGTAACAAAGAAATACGCCAGATAATCATCATGAGGACCAATTGCCATGCTTGTAAACCAAAGTTATCAGCAACTTGGTTTGTTAACGACGGCTAATAGAAGACTATGCAGATAGGACTATTAGACCTATTTTGTATACAATTTTGATAATTTTGCATCTATTTTGTTTATTTTTACACTCTGTACATTCATCACTAAACAATTGTACTTGTTGTTTAAGTGTATGTCCTTGAACACTTACTAAATGACTTCCTGTCGCTTTCAAATTCAACATAGCATGACATTGTAACTGCTCATAAATAAATACACTCTCATACACACATACCTCGTTCTGTTGTGCCTGTGGATATGTTAACCGAACTATTAATTGACTATCATCTGTATTTATAGACTATTGTGACATTCCCATTACGTTCTACTTTTGGCTAACTTACTGGAGCCATATCTATCTCATTGGAATTAATAATTGTCTATAATTGTGGATTTTTGGGACCAAGCGCAACGGAACACGCAATAGCCAGCCAGTTTAAGTAACGTCCCTGAACTTTTATTTGTGTTAATAACTTATAGGTTGTTTACTGTTACATAAACTTTTGGACGTAATAACTTTGTCGCTATTTTCGGTTAATATATTTTTTGGTCCACCACAGGACAATACGTTCAGTGAAGAGACTATAATTTATGAACGAACCAATCAGATTTACGATAACAGGTCTTGAATTCTGGCCCGGAATTCATTCATCCACTCGACTAAATAGTGTTTCGGCGCCATTGCTGATGTATGTTTGTGATAAAAACTCTGAATCTAATTCCTCACACTAACCATCAATTGTAAATCGTAATCTTAACTTCTCCTACTTGTTTAAAACCCTCATTTAGGCCTTGCAAATAGATAGACATTAAGGCCACTCAAGTGTAACTCAAAGGTCGTCCCTAAATCAAAGTCTCACCAGTTCCTTTAGTAGTAATTATATTACTGAACAGTAATCACCTTGGTTTGTACACTTCGACAAAGTCGATTAAAATAACGTTTTAGAATCAGTGACAAGGACTATACAAACTGAATATTATCATTAGGATCATGGATAATGACAAAAGTATTTAAAAGTGTGGTTTCATTTGACCACTTTTACAATGGTATATCACTGATGCTGGCTTGAAGCGAAAGGCTTTGAAATTTCTTTCACAATGCAAACATCAGATGTGTGAAGTTACATCACAGATATAGAGCACGTTTTAACGTGACCACAATGTGTTGTATAGAGAATTTAGTTCGTTCAATGGACACGAAAGGGATGTTGAAGAGCTATACCAAGCAAAGTTTCCATGTAATTTACATCCATATTATTCTCCACAGTTACCTTACTTGCATAATTACACTACATGACACCTGTTTGAAGAAGGTGTGTGTTAATTTTATTCACCTGGCAACAAGTTGCCCATACGGTAGGTTTAGATGTACCTTCAAAATATTTTATGAAGTGACAAAGCTGTATGTCGTCCACATATTCTTATACAACCTGCACTTCAAATAAAATAATCCATCGGTGACAAGCTATGGAAGCTTTCCCCCCAAAATAATTAAAATTGCCACTGCCTGAATTACTGAACGAAATATATTAGGACGAGATAGAATGTTTCTGTTCTGAATAAATTAACAATCAGATGGTTGTAAACGAAAAATGCATCAAATTATATTTAACTAACCCGAAACACTAGAAAGAAATGTAGATTTGTGGTGTTATTATTTCTAATCACACAATCCTCTAAGGTGAACATAAGAAAGCGGAGAAAACTCATATTCAGCATTTAACGCAGAGAGAAGGTCAGCAAGGGTGAACGCGGCAACAGTCAGTCAGAGTGGCATGGCTTGGTCATCCGGACGCGGTTACATAACCCCCGCTTATTACATCGATAACATTACTCTCTCCTAAGCCCAAATGTGCTCCTCAGAAGTGCTAGACGTCATATTGCTGATCATCATGATAGGGAGAATCGGTATAGATAATGATGTGACATTCACGTAAGATCTTATAGACTAGACAGTTACATCATGATATACTAACAATTTCAAGGTTAGGCCTATTATTATGGTAGTATTGTTGCCTGAGTAGACCATGATTGTACAGATTTCTTATTGCACATGATAATTTTACACTGTAATCAACAGCGCACCATGCAAATGCTGCGAATGAAATCTCTTTGCCCTGACAGTTTTGATGTATTTAATCAAAGTACAATGGTTTACCATCTAATTATTACATACTGTCAAGTTGTCTGACACTCCCCACCACTTTTAACGCCCAGTTATCTACTGGTGCCCTTCAATTTAATCTTGTCTCTGCCTACAACAAACATATCGTTTAATGCTTGCCCTGAAACCTTAATATATCGAATAAAACAAAAGTTGGCAAATTGATAGACCTGATACAAGTAGATAGTTTTCTGATCACTCCCCAAACCGTACATCTCATGCACGAACACAATCAGAAGATCGGCGTATTAGTAAACTGCAAAGTTAATGGCACAAAATGGAAAATTTTGAATAACGGGTTAGCCATTTTACGTATTGCTAGGCGTCATTCCGGAAAGAAAGCTGACTCTAGTTGTAGAACTACCATACAAATCGGTTACGGCAAGTATCACGAGAGGAAATTAAAGTGCTTTAATGACTAGCAATTATTACCTTGAACATCACTATTTTCAGTTAGTACTGAATGAATTTTATTTGTTCTAACTTACCACTCATTTACTTACAATTTTGACTCCAGGCATTTTCTGTTTCATAATGCCTTGAACTGGCGTTTCGTAAAGCCTGCCTGGAAAACCTAAAAACTTAGAACTGTCATAAGATCTATTATTATTATTATTATTGTTAAAACAATATATTTGGATTGGTAACTAGTAATCTGAGAATAAAATTTCGGTGCCTAAAACGGAAATAGGTTCTCTTGTTATTTGTGTCAAGTGTACCAAGTGACTGTGATTCAAAATTTAAACTCAGCCATAAGACATCAGGAAACAAGCTATGATTGACGCTGGAAACGTTTTACATCAATGTAAAGTGTAATGTGAAAAAACGGTGCAAAATTTCATTTTTAAAAACATGAGAAATCTACCTTAAAGTGAAAACCCTGAAAACAGTTACCGAATTGATAATAATCACATACTAATAATAAGAATTCTGCATGACTAGCAAAAGCTCTGCACAATGAAGTACCAAACGATGTAACAAACTAATAAAATTGCCAGATCAGAATGCAAAAAAAGAAACATAACAAACCCTGGCTGAATGAACAAGCGCTCTTCAAGTCAGACATAACACCGTTTATATCCCATCAATAATTGGAACCGTCCAGTTCTCTGCGACCACACTGGAATATTTAAACGCTTCTAGGGATATAAACTGCTTCTTCGCCCCGCTGACAGACAACCGTGACAAGAAATCTGACCATAATTAAGCAACGATTTAATAACTGTGCGGTAGATCTAGATATCTTAATCAGCTACTCTCTTCCTAGCTGCTTCAGTAACAAAATACAATCATTTTCTCGCAAACACAAAAGTTGTGGATAAGTTACTGGGTCCATGAGAAGTTGTTCGATAGGACGACCAGCAGTAACTCTGCAATTTTAACTGTTTTTCAAATTCTGTTCATGTGTGACGTATATTCACAAATCTCGATTATTTTTCTGTTCCTAAACTCATATCAGGTGTACGTCCTCTTTTGATTATCTGCCAATATACTTCTTTGTCCACTGAGGAAGATGCCTAGTAGCAGCGTTACCACCAGTGCTTACACTATAGCTGCAAAGACGATTAGTAGACGCCTCAAGTCGTGAGTTACTGATAAGTCAAAAATGCCTGTTTCTAGTAACAGGATTGCGAGAAATCTCAAGTCGAAGACAGAAAAAGAGTCTCAGAGTAGTGAACACAACATGGTCCACTCGAACACAGAGACGCAATCCCTAAATAATAAGCATCACATTTCTTCCCAGGTCTCTGCATATAGTAAGACCAGCAAGCGAAAAAGATATACGAGAGGAAGGTGTTCCAGACTAATGGTGTTGCCTGCTATTACTGGGCGAAAACGACACAATAACGACTATTGTATCGCATCCTCTAAGCTCGTTGAAGAAAGGACTTGGGAGTCGAATGTAATTTTTGCAGTGGCTGGCTCCTCTGTCGCATTGTCACTGTATGGCGCTACGGATTCGAAGTGGCTTTCAATTTATATCAACACCTCGCTTCATGTTTTGTGTACTTTATCGTATTGTAACTGTATCATGCATTGCGTGATAACTTCATCATCCGCGATTACGGGAGACAGCCAAATCTAAGTTAAGATTATGGTCCATCATATCTAACTGAAGGCACATGTTTCGGATCTCTCCTAGTTGTCACTTTAGTCCACTCGCATTGCTATGGAAGCACTTGATGGTTTGCTTTATTACCTGGCATTCCTGAACAAAAGAATGTCTCCGGGTTTCCAAACAACTTGCTGAAAATGTGGGTGGTGCCACACGATAAGGTGAGGACGGAAAACCTTGAAAGTTAGTTTTTTTCTCACAAATGACCAGTTTCTAGTTGAAGATGTTCACATCTAATCACCAGTTGGAACTGGAGACCATTGTACAGTCGTGTTTAACGTGACCATAGATGGGGTGCTTCTCTATTTTGGCTATACTAGCACAGACTGAACGACAATGATTGGCATTTTTAATTATCCACGTGTTCACTGGAGTGGTAATGACTGACAATGAATGGCATATGGGAGATAGTGAGGGATATCATTCGGAATGCCGTCTTACGCAGTGTATCTCAGGGTAAGTACATACTCGTCAAGCGAAGGTCCTGGGTTAAGCGAGGCACAGAACTCTCTCTTCAATCCATACGGAGGGCCTAGTCCAACCTGCAGGTCTCCGTAAAGGATCCTGGCCGCGGCTTTTATTTTGGATTGAGAAACAGATGCAACACCAAAGTTCGAAGAAATAGGAGACCTTTCCGAGTCAAACTAAAAGCCAAAACACCAGCTATCCCCAATTATCTCTACAGTATCACGAGTAAAAGAAAATTTGAAAACAAAGATGTTTGTGCTCCTAAACGGTCAAATTGACATCCTATCGACTTAGAGATGCCAGAAGTATTTCATGCCAACTTCACGGACCAACTAAATCAGGAAACCACTAACGTAAATGTCTCTCAACTCTAGTTCCAACAATCTACGGAATATCAAACTAACTTCCGCGTTAGTACTGAGAAAAGTAAAGTTCCTGCGTCTGGGAAAGTCACCAGGATACGACAACAACTGACATATAATCCTAAAAATATGAGCGGAAGCCATTAGTACACTGCTACTCGATCTACTTAAGAACTTGTAGTCGCATTACACCGTAACCACACGACCTTTGACGCCGAACATATAATTACCGAAGAGATTTATATTCAGCAGATAACACGAAGAGAAGGTTGATTATGTAGAACGCGGGAACATTCAATCTAATTGAATCGAATGACATGGCTCAGTCTTGCGGGCGTGGTCATTCTTGTGTAACTTATCTCTTTTATCTATATTAACCAAATTGTTCTACGTCCAGCCTAAAAGTGTTCTTCAGAGACACAAACAATATTGTTAATTGTCACTATACGATGAGTCAGCGTAGACAATTATGCCACTTCTGGGAAAGATCTTATAGACTAGGTAGTGACATTATGACAAATCTACAATTTTGGGATTAGGTACATTATTAGAGCAGTAGACAATAATTCTACGTTTGTAAGAACGATAAAAGAAACACAGCCTGTTAATAATCCTTAGTCCGACTGTTGGTCGATATTTTACATGTGTTAACCTATTATTCTCTTAGTCCTCCGACTAATGCTCAAGTGTATCATCATACTATGTTGATTAGTACTGAGAATTCGCTAGCTCAGTCGATAATGATAACAGGTTATCTATATTAATTATTAGTCACGATGGTCTCACAAAACCAAAACAGAAAAGAAACAGAGCACTCACTCAGTGTTCAAGGGATGATAGAGAATATATCAAGCCCTTTACAGGCCAGTCACATTACTCTCAATAACAACGAGTGCAATGGAAGGACTGATAATCGAACAAAGTTCGGAATATATGGGTGAAAATCAGATCCTACAAGAAGTACAACATGGGTTTGCATAAGGGAGTTACTGTGTGTCTTATCTCCTGATAATATAGGACAGCTGGCCGACCTGAAGTGACCATATTATATAAATTCATGTAATATGCCTCCATTTCTCAAAAACCTTTGGCATAGTACCTCACATACTTCCCAGGCTGAAGGTTGCAAAGATATGTTTTACTGACCCATTTCTATTGGGGCTCCGAAACTACTTAAATAACAGGATGTCTCGTACCAAGTTAAATAGAATGCACGCCAGTTGAAAGGCCTTAAAGTCAGTAGTTTCACGAGAAACGGTCTCAGGTCCAATCTACTCGGCTTCACTGATCTATGCAGACAACGGAAAGATCTGGAGGTCCACAAAAATCAAAACGGACTCACTAGACCTTCGAAAAAGGAGTACAGCAATAAATGAATGGACAGTAGACAATCTGTTGGAATGTAACTGGTCGAAATGTCATATCGTGAACATTCTGTCTCACTCGGAAAAAAGCACTTACACTCTACATCGAAACCCTCTGCTGACTGTTGCTTCAAGCTGGGGTTTTGGACATGTGTCCACAGAGAGCTTAGACATCAGACCAACTTACATGGTGACACAGTCAAGACAAACACAACTCTCCACTTTATGAAAAGTCAACTTGATACAAGCACCCTATAGCCGTTCCTAACACTGTTTAAAATGTACGCTCGGCTTACCGATTAAGTTCACAGTGTCGTTAAACCCCTGGAAACACATGTAAATCTCTTGAACCGAGTATGGAGATGGGCAGCCTAGTAAGTGTTAGGTCTAAAACGTAAGCCACAGGAGAATAAGAGGTACACTCTCGCTTTTCTCATTGAGAGTTATTGTCAACGGACCTCCTGTCTGACAAGATGATAATTACTAGCACCTAGAAACCCTACTTTCCTAAACCAAACATACTCACACAACAACACATAGAAATCCACAAATAGCTACCTAACTGACTGGATTTAATGTGGTCAAGTGGCCAGACTACGACGTATTCGACATTATCAAATACGTGGAGCCGTACCGAAAAACAAGGAGCTGAAGCAAAGAAATCGATTGGTTGATACAAGCTCGTGACAAAGATATTGGACGTCGGAGATGTCAACCTTGAAACACGCAAATTTATGAAAATACCGGGTTACAGCATCGCTACTATTTTTGATGCGAAATTCCCAGGAAAGCTTGATGACACCTTAATAAATAGGCTGTGCTTGTCAGTAGTATGCCAGCATGAATTTCACACTGATTTTTGGTCCACGTTGCCAATCAGTGAATGGCATCTTATGTCGAAACACGCTTCTCGATGGGACATTGATTGTGATTACACTACTGAATTGCATATCATTCTGAAAGCTGCCGTGTCTCTTTCTTTTCGCTATGGTTATATTTTCGGAAATGGGGATTTCGGCCTCCATCAGGTCGTGTCATATGCTCTCGATATATCCAACAAAAATGTCGATATTACACTCATTGAGGCCTTAGCTCATTGTTTAAAAAGTCTTCGTTCTATTACAGACGTTAGCTATGTATCTTGGATCAATTCTTCGAAAGTCCTTAAGCTCCTTCAAGGTCTCTCTAAGGAAACAAATGTCCACGTTTTCAAGAATACCGTTATCATATGTGCATTTATTTTTCTTCATCTTCTTGTAAATAACAAGCTTGATGCTAGCCAAGAGCCTTTCAATGAATGTGTTCAACTGTCAGCTTTTGGTACTGAAGTCTTGTTTCTCATTGCAGAATTGATTCAGAAGTTTAATGTAGAATTTGATACTTTGCAAATACCGGATAAATTTCAATTCAGCGTGACTACTTTTGATTCATTTCCCTCAGAGCTACAAGCTAAGTTGCTCTTTTTGGTTTTCACTCGTATTGTGAGCTCACCATCAACCAACAGTGATTGGGTTTCATTTTTGAAGCCTTTACGTAACTTACCTGAGCTGTGTGCCTCGATAATCAATTTTTGTTTAAAATGCAATAAAGAACTGTGTCACGAGATGTGGAAATTTGTCACAGATGAATGGTCTTTTTCTTTGTATAAATATTTAGAAAACGATGAAACTGATAATGTTTTTCGTATTACAAACCCAGTTTATCTGCATACAAATGCTTCCCTCCATATGGAATCTGGAAATGACTTATTAAAGAAAATTCTGTCTGTCGTTACGAAAAACTCTAATTCCGTTAAGGAAAATGAAGTAAACAAGTACCATGCAAGGTTGTGGGTCTTGTCAAGAATCTTAGTCCACTGTTCACCATCTTCAATAATTTCATTATCGGATGTAACTGATGTAGTAGACTACTTAGTATCTCATTGTAACGATTCTGTTTCCAATCCCATGACTTCTAGTATATACGCCTCGTTCGACTTTTTCGAAGAGGTTTGTCGTCTCTACTGGGGATCGAAAAATTCAGCAATCGATAAACTGATCTTTAAACTTTTTGATTCACTTTTAACTACAGATAATCCAAGAATTTTTTCTACGTTCTCATTTCATTTTATTCACCTTATCCAAGAATTATCTTCTAAATATAATTGTTTAGATGTGTATAGAACATTTTGGGTTTGTCTCTTCAAACTACTGGACAAGGTAAATGATCAGATACTAAAACAATCTACCATGTTGTTTGGTTTGTTTAATAATGAAGGATTACTGGATGTAGCTGTTGCAATTTTAAAAATTCTTAGTCGTGAAACATATATATTATTGTGGACAAGTGATTGTAAACTATTATTCTCTGTATTTGTTGATAGTCTCATGTCGGGACTTGGTATCGGTAGTTTTCTAAACGATGCTTCCTTTCGTGGACTTTCCCTTTCAACCTTTATTATCTTCATTGTCTGTGAGTATCGTAATAACTACACAAGTCCACATTCAAAGCACCAAACTCGTTCATCTGAATGGGCCTGGAAATCGTATGATTATCTTATAAATTTTGATCTGATGGAATTAACAGAATCAAAGTTTGTTTCCAAAACACTGTGGAATACTGTCAAATATCTTGAGGAGGTAAGTTTATTGACATCTCTTACTCTGCTTTTTGATTGATACTGTTTTATAAATTCCTTGTTGATACAACACAATATTAAGTTTATCTTCGGTTGGTTAAGTAGTTGATCAAGAGATCTTATTTAAAATACCAAATCTTCAGTCGATGTGACACTCTTCTGTTATGTCCTGTTTCTTGGCGTTTTGTGAACCACAATGCGAATCCATAGGGTTAGTTGAAAAAATTGCCATTAATGCACAGTAAGCTTGTACAATTAATTTGGCATATTTTTCTGCAATACCCAAATAATAATATTATGCTTAATTCAAAATCTTGTAAACGGTATCGCGGATTTGTGAAGCGGTGGCCCATCAATTCGGTCATACGGCCTTCAAATAGTGGTTAACAGATGGGGAATCTAATCCACAGAGCAATATTTGTAATAAATAATTCACCAACTAGATATAGATTCATTTACTTGGTTTTGAGCCACATCCATTATGTTAAGGTTAGTAATACTACACAGTTGGTCGAACCCATCTGTGTCGATGAGGTTTAAACTAGCGGAATCACGCTTAAAACTTGAACCTCTTGACACCTAACCCACTGTTCCACAACAACATTTAATGGTGTAGTAGAGGGTTTCACTGGATCTTACATCGTATTTCTCACTTCTAATTTAGCACGACGACTTATTGTATGTGCGCGCATATACGCACTAGGCTTGATTGTTTACTGCATTTTTTAGGCGTCTTCAACATTCAATTTTGCTATCTCGTCATATTACTTTTGGAGATAACCATGCCCCCGACTTACGGAAGGCCAACTGTTATCAAATATTGACCTATGTACTCTGTGTATACCTGAGAATATACAATAAATTAACGCATTCACCAGGTACTTGGGTATGAGCCGTACCTTAGATATGAGGGCTAATAGTACCACCAAGTTGCTCAGACCGAATTGGATAAAGCGGAGTTCGAACCTGGGGCTAAGTGACTGTAATCCTAAGGTCTTAACCGCTGAACCAGCGCTCCGTATACCTAAGATTCCTGAGGTGGTTTGTTAGTTTTGATTTTACTACAGTTCAAATTTCGTCTTTCTGTGTTTCACAGTAAAAGATTGGAATGGCGTTCATGACGCGTATTTTAACTGTTTCACTTTCTTAAGGTATGAGAATTTCGTCGATTAGTATATTGCTTCCACTTGAATTTCCACAAATAATCTATTGTTGATCTACATAAAGAATAAGCATCCAATTATTCTATGCATCTTCGTAAATACATATTTGCTACAGTTCTCTAATCATTTACTGCAATGGTCAATAGTTTTATTAAACCACATCTGTTGTTCTACTATTTATCCGATGAGTTTGTTAACTGAGCTACTTGTGTTTTTCGTAAAACTTAAAGAACCCTGGAGATTTTTAAGATGTTTAGGGCTGTTCACGGAAAAAATACGCTAAAGAAAAGTCCTTTTCAGATGAAGACCATGCAGAATACAATGACGATCCAAAGTGAAGACGACAGTCAGCCTCTTGTGTTAATAAGAATATCAAAAATCTTTAATCTTTTGGGTTTTTCAATCGCTGATTTACTGCCCGAATATCTGTTGACGAGTTTAATTTGCGAGAATCGTTTGTTTATGTAGTTGTAGCAAAGTATAGGACGGTAAGAAAGCCCGTGTTTTACTGACTGCTATGGACTTTCTAATGTATTTTGGCTAATAGAAAGGAGGATAAAACAAATATATTACCAGTTATGGGAAGTATTTTGAAGGGAAAAAGAATATTACTGTACTTTTATTTCTTAGGTAATGTTTACATAACGTCATAAGCAAAGATGGATGGTGGCTAGCTGTGTAATCTAGGACGCACGCTTCGTCCCATTTGGGACTCGTCATCTGTATGTACCTGCATCCCAGTGAACATCAACTCTCGGATGCAGGTACATCTAGCTGACGAGTCCCAAATGGGACGAAGCGTACGTCCTAGACTCCACAGCTAGCCACCATCCATCTTTGGTTGTGATGCTTGTGACTATAAGTTTGTGGCTTGTCATCAATTATGTATTGTATTGTATAAAATTCCAGTGTCCCTCAATGTTTAATCCAATTTTTGTTCAAGGAATCTGAAAAATATTCAATTGATCTATGGAAAAATATTCTATCATCAGTTACGATGAAATGGAGGACAAATCTTGGTGAAGATTACTGGTTATCTATACAAAAGTCAACTCTCATAAATTATTGTCCTAATTGTAAAGAGAATATTGGAGAATTATTAGATGATATCATTATTTCAAGTACCAGTAATGTAACCGCTGATTGTACAGAGGGTTAATTTTTTCTAAGTGAACAAATATCCTGATGTATATTTCGAAAGCATATATATAAGTTCAAAAGTAATATACTTGTTCTGTTATTTACTTAACGAAAAGAATTTCATGGTTTATAAAGATAATATGGTTGAGTGTAAATAAAATATATCAATCTGTTTTCACCAAATTAGGTTCTGGCACCAAGATTAATCGTTCCTAACTGCTACAACTCACATCGTCATAGTGTATGTGCCGGAGAGAAAATCAACAGGTGAAAAGAAATGATAGTATCAGCAATGATTTAAATTTAACCATAGGGAATATAGTGTTAAGAAATGAATGAGATCGCAAAATAACAAGGTTAGGAAATGAGATTTAGTGCAAAATAAATCACAGTGGCGCAGTCGGATTAATTCTCTATCTTCCTCTAAATCCTGAGCTATGTAATCTGGTATCTCTAACAACAGGTTGAGACTGTTGTATGAGCTGTAAACTAGGTGTGTGCTAAAGTGATGTAGTATTGTGATGTGTTGTATTTCATTTTACTTAGTCATAGTGTTCTAAGTGTCTCATTTTAATCTGGCTACCAATTTTTCAAGTAGGTAAAAATAAGAATATGTTATGATGTAAAGTATGAGCAATGTATACAATGGTGAAAGAAAAGTAAACAGCAAATCCAATTCATTTTATGAAGTTATATAATGATAGTACTGAAGTAAGTTTGAATACGGATATGTCCAAACCAAAACATGCCAATCTGTCCACTAAATCGTTGACTGTTTAACTGACGTGTTTAAAGGTACAAATTTATTGCTTTTGAAGTTTGAATGACATAGATGAAGATTAATCCCATTAGTGTATATGTACTTGATGTGTGGGCGAGAATGACAATGATTGGTTGTTTTGCTGAGTCAGACATTAGATAGGATAACAGGTGTTATATGTGTTATATATATTCCCATATCCTTATTATGTATTGACTGTTCCTTGTGTCGGATTTTGGTGTGGAAATATATTGACTTTATAGTCAGGCTAATCTCGTGTTCTTGGTCTGAGTTGTGTTGAAGTCCTGTAGAATAGACACTGGGTGGGAAATCTAGTGTATATATTCGTCTAAGGTAAATTAACGTCCCACATACGTGTAAAAAGTGAAAGGACTTGGAGATGGTGGAGATTTGTAGCTCAGGTGGGTGATTTTGATGTGAGAGAACAAACCCACATCAAAAAGTGAAAGGACTGTTATAACAAGAAACCCTAGCGTTATAACAAGTATCCTACAGCTTATAACAGTACTCACTCCTTGTCTGACTACAGATTTTGAATTTCAATGTCACTTCATACAACTACCTACCGATTTTGTTTCTACCTTTTAAATTATATTTTATACACCTAGTGTCTTGTGACCACTAATAATGTTTTATTATTTTGACTCATTTACTTTCCTTTCATTCCTTTAATTTCCGTATATAATGTGCTCTTACAAAGTGTAGCATCTCTGAATCATGTGGATTTATGCTGTTCTACATCTAAAACTTCAGTGAGTGGTTAAATTAAGTGAATAGATGGGGCATTAGGTATGCTGATTATTCTCACAACAAGACATTTTTAGTAGATTTGAACCTAATTTTTTTAAACAGTGAAATATCAGTTGAAAGAGACAAAAAAACGTAAGTCACTCGTAAGAGCCTGGTGGTGTTATCTTCCAAACTTTTCAGACGTTTCCAATTGTTTTATTAAGTCATAATTTTGCAGATATTATGTAAATTTTATTATTTCGCTTGAAAATCGAGTAACGATTAAAGTCATCCAAGAGGTACACATTGATAGTTGGTAAAACGATCAGCTTATAAGGGGAGAATACAAATAGTTTTATGGAATAGGATTATGATATATCCATATTTCTCAATTAAAGAGATGTAAATCCCGAACAATCGGGGAATATATATTCTCCATGTGAGGTTTTCCCAAATGGAGAAGATGAAACACTGATTAAGGATTCACAATAGGGAAGTTGTTTCGAATACTAAATAATATTGTATGGGAGAGGATTAAAGTATTTGCAAATTAAGAAGTAGTTTTTTTGCCTATTTCCGTATCATTCAAGCATCCACCTCATAATTTTTTCATATAGGATGTTTTTGCAGGACACCCAACCGTTGTAGAAGGGTATTAAATGGATAATTCAAAATGTACCCGACAATGACCGGTTCCTAGTGGAGTGAACTTATTTTTTTCTCTTCTAATAAAACATACTTGTAGGCACTCTTAGTGTAACGTACATTTTAGTTATAAATGAGTGGACTGGCACACTAGTAGGGATGGATTTAAGGTGACAGCACACGAATCGACGCAAAATAGAATTATTTCAACTTATTACTTCATATCTTACTGATCTACAAGAATATTAGGAGATAGCAGATTGTACTGTAACTACAGAGAATTATGATTCATTAAAAATATTTACTTTAAATTAACCTTAAATTAGGATTGATAAATGAGTGGGTCGTGTACACTGGTTGGTCCAACAGTAAAATAAATTGTTCATTAAAATTACTCAAACCACTTAGCAGCATTAATCATGATGTGAAGCGAAAAAAGTTTTTCACCTTACTAGGCAACAACCCAAGATGTTGGTTATTTATTTATTTATTTAAACACATAAATATTGGTACAAGCAAGCACCAGATACATATGCGCCACACAAATCTCATTCGATTTGTGTGAGGGCTGTGATACTACCCGGGTGCCCAAACCGAAGCAAGTGGTTTTCTTAGGGGTTCACACCCGGAGCCTTTGACCTAAAGATCTGGTCCACAAGGCAGTGGAGCATCGTGATCAGATGCAGCCCCATGGTAGCCGGTGACCAACGATTGATTCATACGCCATTTGTTCCCTCAGGTTACTGGAGCCCATGTACACCATTGGTTTGGAATGAGGGTTTTCCAACTCCCCTAGGTGAACTTTCTGTGTCCACCAACCTGGTTAAAGCGCCTGACATTCGCTTTTCATCCTCTCGATTTTGTAAACGACACCCGTGGTATGAGAAGACAGTGAGCAGGACTTCCATGGAAGAGGCTGTATATGCGTGGACATGTGAAAGCATTTGGAGAGGGAGAGCATACTCTCCCCACTCTCGACCGTCCCAGGGCATTTCGGGGGCCAAGATGTTGGTTACGATTGTATTAATTTAATGTGGATATAATAAAGTATGATTTACTGTCAATCAAACTTCAATGTCATAATCTTGTCAAAAATAATGGTATTTTTTGTGAAGTAATAACTTATTTAGGTGGAGTTTTTTGTTCTGAACTGGGTGGTTTGGTCTTGGAGCTTTTATAAGTCCCTGAAGTATTATGACATGTCTAATCTTGAGTTATGCTTATATGCGTGGATCAGTGTAGGAATATATTAATTAGTGTAAGGTATTTACTTGAAGTTAGATTACGTTTATTACTTATGTAACAGCATGTTGATCAGCTTTCTAACTATCTATCAAATCAAAAGGAATAGCTTATGAGTTAGTTTCTAGTTTTCAGGTAACAAGTAAATGGACAAGTTCTAATCCCACGTCATTTTCTGTTTAGGCATCCGGTTAGTAAAACCAGTCCCCATATAACTAAATTAAGATGCAAAGTTAAGTGCTTTTATAAATATCTGGTAAATGAGTTGTGTCTAGTTTCGAATGTATGTTGGATTAAGTTGTAAGTATTTCTTTATGCATATAATGATTTTTATGTCATGAAAGCAGGATAAATCAGTCACATACAGATTATTTAAATTACTGACTGCATTTTTCAGTTATATATCTACTAATGGTGGAGAAGATTTGTAGCTAAGGCGGGTGATTTTGTTGTGGGTTTGTTCTCTGAGATGGATGGTTTGGTCGTGGAGCTTTCATCGTCCTTCTGAACGACATCATCAGCACAAACGTTAGGTAGAAGTGAAGTGTTTGAATTTCTCCACATGTGATTCACAGTTTGTCCTGTGCACCTCGATGCTGATTGGTTCTTATTGTCCTATATCGGACAAAGCGGACGCCCCCTGCATCTTCGCCTACATGAACATCAATTAGCAGTCAAACGCCACGACATTTCTTCACTTATATCAATACACGTGGATAACTATGGACATACATTCGACTGGGAAGATGTGCAGACTTTGGACAGAGGCAATTCCAAAAACACCAGAGAATTTTTAGAAGCTTGGCACTCAGGTCAATCGGCAATAAACAAGCACATTGAAATCAATCCAATTTATCAACCAAACGAGAAAATTATGCAGAAACATAGGAACGAAAATCAAACCAATAGGAGATGCAACCAAAACAAAGAAATAAACAATGACAGATTTAAGGTCAATAAGAACCAATCAACATCGAGGTTCACAGGACAAGCTGTGAATCACATGTGGAGAAATTCAAACACTTCACTTCTACCTAACGTTTGTGCTGATGATGTCGTTCAGAAGGACGATGAAAGTTCCACGACCAAACCATCCATCTCAGAGAACAAACCCACATCAATATCTACTAATACATGAAAAAATTAAATACTCCGTACACATAGATCCATTTGTTATCTTTAAAGAAGTAAAATAGTGATTGGTGCAAAATAATATGATTGGATTTTATTTCACAAGGATCTTATCAGCTACTCACAACCTACTTAATATTTTCAAACCCGAATTATCACACAAATTAACATACTTATGAATACGAAGGTGATTAGAGATGAATGTGGGTATCATGATGTGACAAAGATTCCAATAGGGTAGATAACATCATAAAATATCTTTGCTTCAGATAAATAAATAAAATGTGAGAGAAAGAATTCCAGAACACCGAACCAGTGGTTAGAAATCATAGAGTCAACAAACTGAAGATGGTTGCATAATGAAGTGACTGAAAACAGATTGGTGGAAATGAAGAATAATATGAGTTGAAATAAGTAAATTAGAATGGAAATTATGAATTCAAGAGAAATGGCAATGATGTAACGAAAACCTGAGAGAGAGAGAGTTGAAGTTTCAAAATGATACAATAAAATGGATGCAATATCAACAGAACGAAGAAAGATTCATGACTGTTTCTTTATGAGCACATAAATCTGGTCTCAGACGCTTTATCGTTCTAGCTTCGTAACTTGATCTGGGATATCAGTTACTTTACTGAGCCTCCCTCTCTTTGTTTAAAAGTTGATAAGGTCCAGAGAAACAGCGTATTAAGAATAATTTAACAGTTCTACATACGCAAAGCTTGCGTGAATTTCTTTTTCACGCAAGGATTAAGACAAAATATTAAATAACCGGTAAGTTTTAAATGTTAATGGTACTTTCTTCAGTTAGTAAGGTATTATTGAAATGAATAGCTGTTTTTTAACAATTACCCAGTGCTTCATGTTCAAGAGACATTTCAATCAACGTAAGCGAGGAGTCTCGACGTATAATACTTAACAAGCGTTTCGGAAGCCAGAAACGAATAATTTTATCTTTTCTGAGACTATTGATACTCACTACATACATGTAGAAAGTAAATTGCTGAAGGACATTAGGTTTCAACTCAAGTTTGTGGTGTTTTTATTTTAGTTGTTGAATAATGACATAATTCCATTCCCCAGGCGAGGCAAACAGTTTGTATAGATTAAACGTATCCAAAATATGCACACGTAGCAGGTTTTTAAAGAAGATGGTGAGCGCTTTGCTATGCTAGTGAAGAGGAAAGTTAATCCTTACTTAGTAATCATCAATAACTAAGTGAGACCCCGGTTTCTCTAACGTTCATCTTTGTGTAGTCTTCTGTTCGATAAAAAGCATGGCTCAGAATACAAAAAGGTGTAAAGGCGTGACAAGAACTGTTTACTATAAGAGGTTCGTTAAGGTTGTACTTTTAACTTAACTATATATACAACTTGTTTTTCTGCATCATATTTTATTCTTCCTTCAACAGTAATAAATATGCATCAATAAACTTTTGTCCAGTTTTTGTCTTCATCTTATTCATAGTTTCATGGGGAGGTATAAAGATCATCTTAGCGGGTATCTGTTTATAAAAATTAGAAACAACTAAGTGTTTACTTCTATAAGAACTCGTTTTGTTATGAAAAATTGTAGTACTGCATCAGTTTAGAACTTTTGTTAAAACATTGCTTTATGTATATAAGCTTCTTCACTAAGACAATATATTCGGATGAATACTAGAAAGATTTATAGTACAAAAGAATGAGAACTTTCGCCAAGCCCTCTCGATATATGAGACGCTATAAGTTCTTTTCTGGTAGTACTCTTTTAGAAAAAATTTAAAGATAGTACAGTTGTTATATTTATATTTAGATAATTCATTGGGTGAATAAACGTGATGGTAGTCAATATTAAGCACGGTTATCGTCAACTTGTGAATTGTTTGTTCACATAATTTCCCATATCCATAAATTCGTGTAAATCTTTTACTTAGTTGACAGAGGTCATAAGTTGCATATCAGAAAACGTATGGATAGCTTCCTAGCTCAATGAATGCACTTCTGAAAAAAACATGAAACAAACGGTTGGACTTTGTTATCAGTATCAAACTAGACACGCAGATCGAATAAGAGATGATAGAATGTAGTTGTGTCTTACTTGTTGTAAACAATACTAATCCTCCTACAATTTCACCCAGTGGTTTAGTATTATCAGAGAAATTGCAAGCACCAAATAACAATTCAAAAACTTCAGGTAGTACTACGAAATTTGAGAAAAATTTGATTACAACATGCATAGTACTGTAGTGACCGGCCAGTCTCGATAAGAACACGATTGGAATAATAGAAACAATTATTATTATTGTAACCAATTGTACCAGAGATTGTTTTACTGTATTTGTTTAACTGTATCCGTTTCACTTCTTGTTCCATATACCGCCTGGTTTGGTTCGAGCTTGCTCACGCACTGCTTGTTCGCTTGTACTCTTTGGCACGTCTCGGTATTATTTCGATACCACGAGATCGCCAATAAATATACTTGATCTGGACTAGTAAAGCCTTCTGGTTTACGGGCTATCAAGGGAACCAAGTCATATTTGTACGCGTAATCGAATAGTAGTGGTGATCATAGTCCGTCCACGACTCGACATCCACTACAACTGGTGAGCCGTATTTGGAATACTCACTACAACTGGTGAGCCGTTGTTGGAACACGCAATACAGCTGGTAACCCAATCCATCGAGCACAAGTCAAACTTGGCCAATTCTCCAAACCAGATCAATCCGGTGAGTCTATTTATCTATCCACATCTGTTGCATATATTCGTATTGATTTTTTTCAATATATAATATTTTGGCAACTTAATATGGTAGATAACGATAAGAATAACATAAATATGATAGACTCCGAGATACAGGTTATCAGTTTCCGACCGGTTCCTTTCATCCCCCATGATCCAGAAGTCTGGTTCGCGGCACTGGAATCTCAATTTGAGATCCGCCGCATAACCAATCAAAGGCAGAAGTACGCCTACGCTTTGGAATCATTGCCCGGGGATCACCTAACCGCTGTCCGTGAGGTTGTCCTCAATCCCAACGTTCCAAACGTTTATGACCGTCTTAAGGATGCCATCCTTCGACATTTCCTCCCATCAAGAGAGGAAAGATTGAGGACACTTTTAGCACGTCACCCTATGGGTGATGCTAAGCCGAGCCACCACCTCACGCGCCTGCAATCCCTTGCAGGAAACATGACAGCTGACTCTGAGATAGTCAAAGAGTTGTGGTTCGAAGCCTTACCAGTCAGTATCCAGCCAACCCTTACGGCTCTGCTCGAGGACACCCCGCTCAACAAGGTGGCCCTCATAGCAGATAAGATTCTGGCACGAGTTAACACCAAAGGCGACCATTTTGTTGCTAGTTTTTCCCGTTCTAACGTTGATCTCGATGCTAGACGACCTCCGGCTCATGGGGATAGGGACAGATGTATCCATACTCGTCTCAGTTTCCGAGACCGCGCAAATGTGCCAGCCCCCTACGTCCCCCGACCCAGGTCACAATCTCGAAAAGCCGTAACGACTCGCCCCAAGCGGGCATCTTCCAAGCCACGCCAGAAGGCGGTTTCGGAAGCGAGTCCAGGTTGGTGCTGGTTCCACCGTGCTTTCGGAGCCGGTGC
>NW_017386096.1:86421-117761 GCF_000237925.1 Schistosoma mansoni | reverse complement strand
TGAACGTAAGGTGTCGTGTACCATAGGTGGGAATGACTGAGCCATTCGCAGCGCGTAGTCGAAGCATAGTGGCTTGAGACTTACTGTTACCGATAGGTACGACAGAAACTTGGGCACCCATATCCACAAGGTACCTAGCGTTGGTGCGATAATCGTGCACATAAAATAAACGGCCAACCTGAGGTGAAGTGCCGGCGAGTACGGCCGCATTTACTCGCCGGCTGGGAAGTTTCCCGCCTTGTATGAGCAGGGAGCTCGACAATGACGGGCACCGGCTCCGAAAGCACGGTGGAACCAGCACCAACCTGGACTCGCTTCCGAAACCGCCTTCTGGCGTGGCTTGGAAGATGCCCGCTTGGGGCGAGTCGTTACGGCTTTTCGAGATTGTGACCTGGGTCGGGGGACGTAGGGGGCTGGCACATTTGCGCGGTCTCGGAAACTGAGACGAGTATGGATACATCTGTCCCTATCCCCATGAGCCGGAGGTCGTCTAGCATCGAGATCAACGTTAGAACGGGAAAAACTA
This sequence comes from Schistosoma mansoni, assembly GCF_000237925.1. Classification (NCBI taxonomy): domain Eukaryota; kingdom Metazoa; phylum Platyhelminthes; class Trematoda; order Strigeidida; family Schistosomatidae; genus Schistosoma; species Schistosoma mansoni. Next base: position 117,235 of record NW_017386096.1, on the reverse strand, counting down.
GCAACAAAATGGTCGCCTTTGGTGTTAACTCGTGCCAGAATCTTATCTGCTATGAGGGCCACCTTGTTGAGCGGGGTGTCCTCGAGCAGAGCCGTAAGGGTTGGCTGGATACTGACTGGTAAGGCTTCGAACCACAACTCTTTGACTATCTCAGAGTCAGCTGTCATGTTTCCTGCAAGGGATTGCAGGCGCGTGAGGTGGTGGCTCGGCTTAGCATCACCCATAGGGTGACGTGCTAAAAGTGTCCTCAATCTTTCCTCTCTTGATGGGAGGAAATGTCGAAGGATGGCATCCTTAAGACGGTCATAAACGTTTGGAACGTTGGGATTGAGGACAACCTCACGGACAGCGGTTAGGTGATCCCCGGGCAATGATTCCAAAGCGTAGGCGTACTTCTGCCTTTGATTGGTTATGCGGCGGATCTCAAATTGAGATTCCAGTGCCGCGAACCAGACTTCTGGATCATGGGGGATGAAAGGAACCGGTCGGAAACTGATAACCTGTATCTCGGAGTCTATCATATTTATGTTATTCTTATCGTTATCTACCATATTAAGTTGCCAAAATATTATATATTGAAAAAAATCAATACGAATATATGCAACAGATGTGGATAGATAAATAGACTCACCGGATTGATCTGGTTTGGAGAATTGGCCAAGTTTGACTTGTGCTCGATGGATTGGGTTACCAGCTGTATTGCGTGTTCCAACAACGGCTCACCAGTTGTAGTGGATGTCGAGTCGTGGACGGACTATGATCACCACTACTATTCGATTACGCGTACAAATATGACTTGGTTCCCTTGATAGCCCGTAAACCAGAAGGCTTTACTAGTCCAGATCAAGTATATTTATTGGCGATCTCGTGGTATCGAAATAATACCGAGACGTGCCAAAGAGTACAAGCGAACAAGCAGTGCGTGAGCAAGCTCGAACCAAACCAGGCGGTATATGGAACAAGAAGTGAAACGGATACAGTTAAACAAATACAGTAAAACAATCTCTGGTACAATTGGTTACAATAATAATAATTGTTTCTATTATTCCAATCGTGTTCTTATCGAGACTGGCCGGTCACTACAGATTAAAACATACACTTAAAGGGTTCGCAACAAAGTTAGCTAATTCCTTTAGTAACCTAGGATGCAGTTCATCGGGTCCAGTGGATTTACCTATGTCAAGCTTAACTAGCAGACCAAAGACATCGAGTTCTTTAATGGTTACGCTGTCCAGTGCTTGTGTGGGGGGATTTTCATGGACTGGTGAGAAGGGTGTTTCTATGGTGTATACATCGCTAAAGTATTTAGAGAATACTTGAGCTTTGCCAAAGTCGTCCTCCACTAGTGATGTGGCAGTACTGTCTCCCCATAGTGAAGGAACATTTCTTCTTCTTTTTGTCCTTTGGTTTATATACGAATACAAGCGTTTAGGGCATTCTATGGATTCCCTAACGATTTTCTCTTCGTACAGCTTTCTGGCCTTACGGAGGGTTGAGGCACAGGTATTTCGAGCCTTTTGATACTGAGATTTTGCCTCGTCAGTCCCCAGTAACCTAAATCTGTCCCACATTTTCCTTCTTTTACGGAGAAGGATGCGAACCTCCCTACTGAACCACGGTGGGGAGTTTCTCGTTCTCTTAGGTGTAGTCCAAGGGATGTGGGGGGCGGTAACTTCTAAGTATAAATTCCGGAATATGTCCCAAGCCGTTTCGATTGATGACTCTGGGTCTATTTTCCAATCTACTGATGATGCTGATTTCATGATGTCTGGTATGTTTGCTTTCCAGACGTTAGGTCTGGATTGAGCTGAAGCGTACTCGTGATCGACAGTTATATGGAAGTCAAAGCTTAAAACTGCATGATCACTTTTGCCTAGGAGTGGCATGTAATCCAGGTTTGCAACGTCATCCTCATAATGAGTCAATATAAGATCTAGTAAGGATGATGCAGAACCCGGGTCGTACCTCGTTGCTTCCTTCACGTGTTGCACTAGGGCACATGTGATTACCGCATCAACTAGTTCCTGTTCGAAGGAATTTGCTGACGATTCAGTCCGCAGATTTCCCCAGTCCACCATGGGTGCATTGAAGTCCCCTAGGATTAGACATCGATCACTTCGTGATAAAGTGTTGAGACTGTTTAGCAGGACCTCGTTTGCCTCACAGCTTGGACTGCGATAGATCAAACTAAGTAGCAACTCTTGTCCCCTGCATTTCAGGCGGCAGCTAACTAATTCATACGTCCCACTCTCATGGGATACACTGTCGATAATGGTGAATGGGATAGCATTCCTAATGAATAGAGCTACTCCCCCTCCTTTACGCGTTTGTGTTCTGTCGGCCCTTACTAATGTAAAACCCTCGAAATCAAGTTCCCTACTATCTATAGACGGCGTCAGCCATGTTTCTGTGACTGCGGTTATGTCTGGCCTAGTTGAGTCAATCTGTACACCTAGTTCCGGTAGCTTATTTAGTAAGCTCCGGGCGTTGGTATAACAGATCCGAAGCCTATTTAGGTGGCCTTGTGCTTCACCCAGAGTGGCTTCGGCATCATCCTCTGTCGAAGCCTCACAACCCGAAAATTTACAATTTTCAGGTCTTTTTCGCCAGCGTCTAATCTGAGCTGTAGTTCCTTTTCGGCTTCCCGTCTTTTAACACGGTCCGCCAACGGTAAGTCCTTACGGAGAAAAACTGAACCCTTTAATTTATGTCCATTTTCTAAGATTAAGTCGCGTTCGTTCGGGGATTTGAAAACGACTTTAAGTAGTCTAGATTGATTTGGTTTCAGATGCGCTAGATTTCCTAGTCTATACACCTTTAGCAAGGTGACTCCGGGGATGTTTTTGGGCATAACTTGGTTGAGTAGTTGTTTTATCAACACAATGTCATGCTCAAAACGAGCTTTCGGTTCTAAGCTGTCACTCTCCTTGACTCTATGGAGAATGACTGATCTGTCGCTGTGATCAGACCTCGGCTTGTCGACCCTTTTGGTGGGGGTATGATTTCCTTTTACGTCATTTTGGCGTTTTTTTCTTACGACCCGTACCCAATCGCCAACGTTCTTTGGAGTGGTAACCACAGTCGCGTCAGGCGTACTGTGGGATTCCGGAAGGTTCAGGACGACTTGGGAGATTGGGTCATCTTTCGCGCTGGAAACCGATCGAGCCTTGCGGTTTCGGTTTCCGGAAGTTCCCTTCTGGGCACCATTTTTGATACGAGGGACAGAAGAGACTTTTTTGCGCGAGTTTCTGGTTGTGTTAGACCTCTTTGGAGGATGTTCTTCCTCCTTTGTAGAGTGTGGGTCGGCATTTTTTGGACTCACTTGGGCCTGCCTTGTGTCAATCTGCGTGTCGACAGATTGAGTTCTGACTGATGTATCCCGACCGCGCTTGCCGAGACACTTTTTTGCGGCATTTACTATTGAGATGGCCTCGGTTAACAGGCTATTTGCATCCAAACAGCACTGTTGACATAGCCATACGCACCCATTTTTACTGAACCGCTTGAAAGCTGCAGGTGTTAGATTTGTGCAAACTTCGTGGTACCAACCTTTGCACTCATCGCACTGCATGCCGCTATCAACAGGATATCGACATCCTGGGCGGTGGCAAATGCTTTTGTTGCATCTTCCAGTCATTTTAGGATGCGAAAGTGAGTGTTGACTATAAGTAGAAAAAAAACTATAAATAGTTAGGACTAAAGTACTAACAGACACAATAGAAAAACAAAGGTACTCTGGAGTACCGACGATAAAACTATTTAGGATACCAAAAATGATACTCTAATAGAATACTTTAACTGAAATAAATTCAATCAAAGTATAAAAACAGTAGTCTTGATACGTTAATAACGATCAAAACAATAGAATTTACTCAACGAGGAAAAATACCACTGTCCTTTTTAAATAGCGCGGGAATTATTGTACATTCAATTAGTACATTGAAACAAATTTGTTGTTTGATGCCTTCTGTTTCAATTCCGTGCCGAATAATGATGACAATTTAGCTTTTGAAGCCCTTTCCAGAGTGATATTATATAAGTGACTTTGTCAGTTGTTCATACAAATACTTAGTGGTGAGCGAATATAAGTGTATTGCAGGATGTCTGGTATATGTCCGATATCTTTGTCACGAACTTGCACCAACCGTTTTGGTGTTTATGGACCTCCAGATCTTCGCGTTATCTGCATAAATTAATGAAGATGAGCAGATTGAACCTGAAATCGCCTTTTGTGAAACTACCGACTTTGAAACCTGCCAACTAGCGTACACTCTACTTATCTTGATATAAGACATCCTCTTCTCTTGGTAGATTACGAACTAGAATGGAAGTGGGTTCATGAAACCCGTCTTTGCAATTTTCACCAAGAGAAGTATATGGGATATTATCTCAAAGGCTTACGCAAAACCGAGGGCCATTACCTGAATCGGTATTATACGGTCAGATTTGTTTCGGTTGTTAATGAGGAAGGTGAGTATGCAGTTTGTATCCTCAGATGTGTCTAAATATCTCAATGTGGTTGTGTGAACCTGACTGTTTTCAATTATTTTTAAGAGATATGCGAACTCACATTAGACTCAAGAAGCTTGTGAATCAAGAGTCTAATAATTCTTTGAAGCGTGTTTCATGAATTTAGTCTAGGAGGTGATACGTTTGCTTATAGACAAGGATCGGCGAATTTCACTAGCGGAATTTCTGGAAAATGAAATTAAGTATATTGGACAGGCTTGGATGATGCAAGTGTTGTTGAGAAGCAGGGCCATAATAATATTATAGAAGCAGGCATGTTCGGCGTTGCGTCAGGGAATGAATTATTCACTCACATTACGTCACTTCTGGTAGACTTGTTCCTATTTCAATACTGTAATATCTTATATAAGTATAGACCGTCAACCATTGGCAGTACAGCAGTCTTAACTTCCTACATTGCGTTGCCAATTTTACCAGTGATATGAAGCGAAAATTATGAGTGAGTCGGGGTGTGTTGTGTAGTGTGCAGTAGGACTATTCTATAGTGGGCTATATTTGCCATGAAAGATAATGGATTGCGAAAATTTTGTTATAACATGCCGTTTATCCCCTTTCTTCTATATTTCTTCCCCGTCTCCCAGTTAAACATTTGTTTTTCGTAAACTATATGTTGGAATATATTTGGATAATTGTTATCGTTAACTGAACGTAAAGAACCTCTTTCAAATCAGGGCGACAAATGCCTGATGAAAACTTCTTTCATCTCGGTCAATCATTTCAGATAAATATCTAACAAATCGTGCAGAGTTCATAAAGTATTATAGTTCTATCGTTAGAAAATAGATTTTGAATAGTGAGTGATATGAACTGTTTAGAAAGGGAGTTTAAACGTGGTTTTTGTACTAACTGCTTATTTTTTTGTACCTGATTGTTCGCTGGCCATCAGTTCCATATACAATACATTCTTCTGTGCTTATCTAGTTCTACATGACCTGAAAAACACTATTTCTGAGATTCTTAGCATATTAATTCAAATACTTCTAATCAACTTATACAATATCATTGAAGTCACCCTGTTAGGTTGATTCTTTCGTGATTGCATTAAAGAATAATGAAAAAAGCACATGAAGTTTTTGGTGGCTACCGCCTGTCACAAAACACTCAGCTATTACAACGGAGTTGTAATACTCAAGAACCTGGACAAGGATATTTCCAGACTAAAAAGGAGGCTTTTGCTATTGTATTGACAAGAAAAAGATTGTACAAACACTTGTTTGTCGTAAAATTTTATAATTAAACTGATTACCGGGCACTATAGTCTGTCTATCACCTAACTAAACCAATTCATCTGTTATCTGCTGCCATGGTTTATAGGGGGAACTTAAACTTGAGTGCTCATTATTGAGCAACAAGTCGCTTAAAACAAGTTTAAAAACTCCAAATAAGTTGTTTCCTTAAACTTCTTACCTGAAGCGAAAAGAGAGATTGACTGTACTGAACTTATTCCCCTGGCAATTTATAAGGATTAGATGTGGCTACCGTTTAAACTACTTAGTAATAATTTGAATCCGACAGGTGTTCATTCTTCTTATCTTTCAGAAAAAGAATAGATACATTGAGAAAATGTTCATAAGCTTTGAATCAAGAGCACGAGTTGTTTTTTTCTTTTTTACATCTAAAACTTCAAAGGACGTATTTTTGGCGAACTTATGAAGACAGATGATGTTGACCTTGGCAACCGTTAGTCTTACTAAATAACCCTAGAGTTAGCTTATGCTATGAGTGGGAGTAAGTCCGATCAATTTTCGTCATTTTAAATATTTTTCAAATGTTTTGATTGATGAATAAGGAGGTTAAGAACAGCGAGCTAGCTTCAAGATACATTCTGAAACGTTCATATTTAATACAACTCTTATGCTCAAACTTAATGTAAAATTGGTATCAAAATTTCACAAAGGTTTAGCTAGTACCGGTAACAGCCACATATGACGATTTCTGAGCTTCTTAGTATTGTCGAGGTAAGTTTCGAAGTTTGATCAAATAAAGTGAATGTAACTAATATGTAAGGACGAGCTAGTCGGTTTGTTAGTCAAGTCTTTCTTATTTATTTATAGCACCCTTGCGTCATATCTGATATAATTGCTCGATAAACTTCATATTCTTTATCCTGAGAGGCTGTAATTTGTGAACGAACGAATCATGTATGATGTAACAGTTCTTGGATTTTGCCACGAAATTCACTCATTCATTTGTATAAAGAGTTCAAGCACTACAGCTGATATCAGTTTGTGATGAAAACCCTAAATCTAATTTCTAATCTCAATTACCAACTGTAAATCATAATTTTAGTTCCTCACACATGTTTATTATCCTCGTTTGGTCCTAGTAATTAGGTGGACACTCAAGGTTAGTCTAGGGTCGCTCGAAGGTCTTCCATAAATTATAGTCTCTCCTTTTTTCTTTATTTTCGGCTCTCTACTCTAACTTATGATGTTTATTCTTAGGGATTTATGTCAGATCTGTTTGGATCTACATAAGTGGTTGATATCTCACGGAATCACCTTTGGAATCTCTGACGTTCGTTCTCATAATTAAGCTATTCTTTGGGTACTCATGAATTTAACCACAGTAATAGTACTTCAAACATTGCTTGCATAACCTAAGTGATAAATAATAAGAGACTTAAAAATTCAATGTTCATGATTTTCCCTGAAATTGCTTTCAATAAACATCTGAGAAGTATGTTGAAACTGATGCGAAATTTTTTATCAGTGACCCTTTCAATGAATTTTTATTTTTAAATCCTGTGAGATTTCCTGGAAGTTTATTCACGCTCAAAGTAGTTAAACTTCACAAGATAAAATATTACACAATCTACCTGCTACCCAGAAAGAATGCACATGGTTTAGTAATATGAAAGATTTTGAGCTATATTAATTTAAAATCACTGTCAAACTAAACAATGTTTATGTTATTGGAGTTCAGAAAAGCTCTAGTACTTTTAAATTAAAGGGAGTTATTAACAGGAATTTGGTTTGTGAATCGGCAGGACTAAATTGGTTCCAACGGTTATACTAAGTTTGCAAAGTCAGTATCTATAGTTTCAGTCTTCGTCCATAAACAATGGCATGCTTTCCTAATATGCTGTTATGTTTTTTCCATCTCCAAACCAGCTTATATTGTTCTATAGTCAAATAACACACAGATTGATTGATTTTCACCTGGCGTTTTTTTAAAAACTAATCGGCACGAGTTTTCGTCGTATTGGAATTGTGTCGTTTATCTTTAACTCTTTACTACAACGTGACTGATTTATTCGAAATTGTCAATGAATGTAATTTAAAAGTCACCATTAGTATGCTGTTAGATTGGTAACTTGTCATCACACAGTTGACAATATCAATAAAACAAACGCAAGTCTTTATTTGTTGTTACACGTTATTTGGCTCGTGTTGATACGTCACAGATTAGGTGTTCAATACAAAAACAGCTGTAGAACATATTTTAGTTACTCGTATATTTTTCACAATTTTTGATAATAGTCCATGAAGCGCTTTTGACAGATTCTGTAGACTTTCCTAGTACTTTTCATTCTCGAATAACTGGTGATTTTAGCATGTAGGGTTTATTTTCGCCCTCAATTTTTTATACATTAAAAAAACTGATAAAGTTTTAGTATTTCTTTTATAAGTAACTTGAGTTTCCGTCTTTAATAAACTATGGCGGTTCATACTTGTAACCATCCTTTGACTAATAAACGGGCGCCTCGTCTACGCTGGAGGTGACTTAAGTTGGCACATGTCGATCGATCTTTCTGAATCCAGGCCCAGACTTCGTCAGACATCAGGACCGATTAGACTCCCAAGATAATTGAGACGGTTGACGCACTTAATTGTTTCACTCCCCATCAAGAACTAAGATAGCCCAATCCTGAGGCAACATTTGAAATTCAGAGTAGGGAAATCACATCTACTAGGTGCTATAGAATCAGTGTTGTTCACTGAGGCGGTTGCAGTCGTTATTATCGTGAAGCATGAACAAAAAAGTCTGTTTTCTTTTCCTTTATTTATTATGTTTGATCCAAGGGAAGTAATTTGTACTTAGCCATGACAATTTGTTTAAATAATCGAGCGTTCGCAAATTTTATTAAATATTTCTACTTAGTAATTTGTACCCATAATCTGTCTACTACATAATCACAGAAGTTTAATGAAAGCGCTGTCTTATCGTTATGGCTGGATGTAATTGATTTGGAACTATTTATTGGAATTATTATATTTTGAGGACATATTTTGTTTAAAATGTACGAAACGTTTTGTCCTTAACAGACTTATTTCGTCCCTTTCATTTAAGCGACCACTTGGAAGTTATTGTGAATAGTGTTTATTTCTATCTGATTTGAAACATGACAAATCTTGACAAATCTTAACTTCGCTTATAGGATAATTATAATTACAATGGATTACATGAACTGAGGGATTCGTAGAAAACCTACAGTTGGACAGTGTACTCATTTCTATAATGCTATGCCAATCGAATATAGAAGAAACTTAATAAAGATCCTAACTCTTATAAAAACATTGTAGATTATTTAAGTAATGCTCTCAATCTGTTCAGTAGGAATGTATATCCAATGAAATTCATCAAGAAACACACGAATAAGATCTGAAAAAAGATCAAATGTATGCACTGTTTCAAAGAGAGTAATACTTTAGTGATAATACGGGGAAAATTGTAACTCAAAAGTTTAGAAATACTTAACGGAAGACATTTACTTGAGTCAAAGTGAATAGAGTTTTCTACAACTACTTACTTACTTACGCCTGTTACTCCCAATGGAGCATAGGCTGCTGACCAGCATTCTCCAACTCACTCTGTCCTGGGCCTTCCTTTCTAGTTCTATCCAGTTTTTGTTCATTCTTCTCATACATGTCTCCATTTTTCGACGTAATGTGTTCTTTGGTCTTCCTCTTCTCCTTTGTCCTTCAGGATTCTATGTGAGGGCTTGTCTTGTGATACAGTTGGGTGATTTCCTCAATGTGTGTCTCACTCAATAATTAAAATTATTACTAGATACCGACTCTCTTACACAACCTATACCTCATGCAATTTTGTAGTTTTTGCAAAAACAATCAATCCGATCTATAAAAAACTCTTTCAATAAAGTTAATGTCAGGTAGTATACCACACATTATCAAACTATTTCATTTTCTAGAATCTACTTAAATATTTCAATGGTATGATATTTAGTTATAGTCTTCTATTACACAAGGTATTCATCTAATCATATAGTTTCAGTCTTAGCAACAGGACTTGTAAAAAAAGCATAATTAGATTCCCTAAATTAGAGAAAAAGACAGAAACCAAAGTGGCTTTTTTGATCGATTATCTTCCTAAAAAAAAACTAAAATCAATCAAGTTAAGGATTGACTTTATTAATAGTAAAACACAACTTATATGATCAATAACATGAGAAATAAATCACTTTAATTCATATGAATAACTGATTGATTGAATATTTCGGTATCTTTTGAATTAAATTGGTTCTTATCGGTATTTATGAAGATCTACTAAATTTTGTCGATTTCTTTGAGAGGAAAGCAACTTGTTATCTGGAAAAATACAATCGTTCGAGGCTAAGCTAATATCTTAATTCAGATAAGCCTCAGCCGCTCTCCCAAATGCCCTGGTACGGCCGAGAGTGGGGAGAGTCCGCCCTCTTTCTCCAAATGCTCTCACACAGTCACGTGTATACAGCCTATGCCAGAGAAACCCTACTCACTGCCTTCTCTCAGCATTACTGTTGTTTACGAAATTGAGAGGACGAAAAGCGAATGTCCGACGCTTTAACCGGGTCGATGAACATGGATAAGTCCACCTAGGGGAGTTGGAAAACCCTGATTCCAAACCAATGGTGTACATGGGATCCAGTATCCTGAGGGAACGAATAGCGTATGAATCAATTGTTGGTCACGTGTAACTATGGGACTGCATCTCCTTACGACGCTCCACTGCCTTGTGGATCAGACCTTTAGGTCAAAGGTTCCGGGTGTGGCCCCCTGAGAAAACCACCTGTTTCGGTTTGGGCACCTGAACAGCATCACAGCCCTCACACAAATCAAATGAGTTTTGTGTGGTGCATATGTATCTCGTGCTTGCTTGTACCAATATTTATGTGTTTAAATAAATAAATAAGCTAATATCTGATTAAATATCATTTTTTAACCATGCATTATACAAGTGCTATCAATAGTGACTAGATTATTATAGTTTCTACCACCTATTTAAATATCAAGGAAAACAATCAGCTGCTAAACCAAAATGTGACATCATTACCATTGAAGTAACTATTTCTATGAAGTTGGTATTCATCTTGTTGTGGCAATGAGGTGTGACAACTTGGACCAATGTATATATGTGCCTGGTTCTACGTTGTAATTGACTGATTGATTAAAACGTACATTAACGATTTTGTTCTGAATAATATTGTTCTGATATCAACTTTAGGTGTCTTCATCAATGTATCAAGATGTTTTATTGTTTTTCAAGTTGAGTAATTCATATATCATGTAAATATTTGTAGGGTTATTACAGTATTGTCAAGAAAACACACACATGAAAACTTATGTTTGAGTAACGGAGATTTTCTTTTCGACGACTCTATTTACTTGAGCTGTTTTTTTACTTACCCCTGTTACCCCTCGTGGAGGAGCATAGGCCGCCCGTCAGGATTCGCCATTGAACTCTGTCCTGGGCAATCTGTTCCGGCTGCTTCAAGTTGATATTCATTCTTCCGATGCTTGCTTCCGATTCCCGACTCAATATGTTCCTTGGTCTTCCTGCTTTTCTTTTCCCTTCAGGATCCCAATTTAGCCCTTGCATTGTGATACAGTTTGATGATTTACGAAATGTATGTCCTATTCACTTACAATGTCTTTGTCTAATTTCCTCTTCAGATGGAAGATGGTTAATTCTTTGCCATGGTAGATTGTTGCTGATGGTATCCGGCCAACGGACAATGAGTATCCTGTGTAGACAATTGTTTATAGATACTTATACCTTTTCGATGATGATTGTAATAGTTCTCGAAGTTTCAGTACCTTACAATAGAACTATCTTGACGTTTGAATCGAAAATTCTGACTTTGATATTGGTTGACAGTTGCTTTGGGTTGCATATGTGCCTTCAATTATGAGAATTCTCTCCTTGCTTTACCAATCCTTGATTTTACATCTGCATCAAGTCCTTCTTGTTTATTGATGATGCCTCCCAGATGTGTGAAAGTTTCCGCCTCTTCCACAGTTTCTCCATCAAGTGTGATTGGGTTGGTGTTCACTTTGTTGTATTTCAAGACCTTGTCTTCTCCCTTGTGTATGTTGAGGTCCGCTGCTGCTACACTGGTTGTCTTTACCTGTATTTTTTGTGTGTGGAGTAGAAGAGCTTGGTTATCTGCGAAGTCAAAATCGTCATGCTGAGCTGTACAATGATATTCTCAGTTAATTTATTTGCTGAAAATAGTAGATATATAGAAAGTTAACCTGAAATGATTAGACACGAATTTTCAAGCTGGATTCCATTGAAATAAAAGAGAACTCTGATCTAGACAAATCTACACTGAAGATACAATCGATCTGAAACTTGACAAACTGCGTCAAACAGTGACCAACAATCGATATCCACCAAGATTCATTGAAATGAATCTGAAGCCAGAAAACAATGAAAAAGAGTGTCTACAGTACAAAGGAAGATTATCCTTAAAAACATCCATTTTAAGGGCGATACTGCAGTAGAAATTCCGTAAAACAATGTTTAAAGATCTCTGAGAGAAAGATTTTGTTCAGATTGACTTTGTACTGTCTTCTCTAACCGGCTTTTGATTCAGAGCTCTGTGAAGGGCGGGCTCCCAAATTAATGGGCATCTATCATTTTACTTAATTATATGGAGCAGGTTATATTGACCATACAAAGAGAGCTCTTTAGAAATGCATCTCCAAAAAAAACCTGCCTGGCTATCCAAAGGAGTACAAAGGTCATTCAAACTCTCAATCTTGGAATATCTAGGTGATTCTAGTCACTATCTCTTCAAAACTCCTCCTTCAGTACCAGAACCAGTGATTAGAAATCATAGAGTCAACAAACTGAAGATGGTTGCATAATGAAGTGACTGAAAACAGATTGATGGTAATGAAGAATAACATGAGTTGAAATAAGTAAATTAGAATGGAAATTATGAATTCAAGAGAAATGGCAATGATGTTACAGAAACCTGAGAGGGAGAGAGAGTTGAAATAAAAAAATGATATAATACAATACGATGGATGCAATATTACCAGGGCAAAGGAAGCTTCATTACTTTTTCTTTCTGAGTACATAAATCTGGTCTTAGGCAATTTATCGCTGTAGCTTCATCAAATTTCAAAAGATTAGGATTCTATTATTTATTAATTCATCTTGACCGACTTCAGTGTATCCACTTGATGTCTTAGATCAAGTAGATGACTTGATATAGCACTGAGGAATGCCTTTAATCCACTTGACCTCAGACTTACTCGAATATATTCTCTGAATCAGATGTAGCCTCTTCTTTCTGTCCTACAAATATAACTGCTTTGACAGATATATGTGAATTTATATACACAGTTGATGGTAACATGAAAAAGATACCTATGGAACTTTGGTTGTGTTGAGGAACATGCTGTTTTTCACAAGAAATTCAAACCCAGGACCTACCAGTCTCGAGCCAGAGCACTTAACCGATAGACTACTGAGCCAGCATCGAATATCGCGAGGCGAGGTCGCGGATGCGCACTGCTGAGTCCTACAATAGGACAAAACGGCCGCCCAGTGCTTGCAGGTTTTCCCTGGTGGTCCAGCTTCAATTGACTCACGCTTTCAACTATGAAAATACTAAATCTCCACAAAAACCCCTTCTGATAACAAGAAAATCCATTTGGCTACAGGATGTTTTCTTAATACAGTTTTTAGTCTTTTATCGATTGCCCCTGTATTATCGTCACCTCTGAATATATAAGTTGAATAAAAATAGATTTCTTCTTTACTTTTATGTTTTTGATCAAAGGATATTCATTTCCAGTTCAACAATGTGATAAAACATCAAACTGATGGTGTAGTAATGGCGAGTCCGCTAAGTCACAGTGTCACCTTTGAACTTAAGTTCGATAAAAAATAGGTCTATTTCTTACTGTTTTTTAAGCATTCTATCTTCACATGTTCTGTACTTCTCAGTAAATTTTTGTGGGTATCCATTGTTCCTTAAACATTATTTAAGATTCACTAGTACATACTCTCTCTGTTTTGTAAGATAAAGGCTATTAAAGTCCTGGTACATTCTATGTATCTTTTCTATAAGCTGAATGTTGGGTTGTGCCATCTTTCCCTCGTTTTCTTGTGAAGTGAAATTTGTTTCTCTTTTCATGTTTCGTAGTAAACTGGATATTCTTATGAGCTTCGTTGAAAGGTTTCAACAAGAAACGGCGATGAAATTTTCTTTACCTTGTTGATATTGCATCTATTGTATTGTATTGTATCATTTTTTATTTCGACTTGCTTCTTATACTTACACTGACCGGATACTATCAAAAACAGCGTTTTATGGGAGAGGACAATCCAGCTTCCAGCTGAAGAGGAAATTAAGAAAAGACTTTGGAAGTGGATAGGACATAAATTAAGGAAATCACCAATGTGCATTACAAGGCAATCCCTAACTTGGAATCCGGAAGGAAAGCGGAAAAGAGGAAGGCCAAAGAACACATTACGTCGGGAAATAGAAGCAGATATGAAAAGAATGAATAACAAGTGGAAGGAACTGGAAAGGAAGGCTCAGGACAGAGTTGGATGGAGAATGCTGGTGAGCGGCCTATACTCCTCCACGAGGGGTAACAGGCGTAACCTACCTACCTAACCTCTTATACTTACGCTTCAAATGAGATGAAATTACTGGAATAATTAATTACAGAATTAATTCCGCTCAATTACTACACGATCCCCCCTTAATGTTTGCTTGACTCTAACACTTAATAACCTCTGACCTTTTCTTGCACATATATATGTACAGTTATCATTGATAACCTTTTTTCATTCCAATCCTTTCCATTCACTCATGTCAATTGTTCCATACTATTTCTTATCTCAATGCTAAAATTCTGATATATAGTTGGTTAATATCAGAAGGGGTTTTGTGGATATTATAATAATTTTAACAGTTGAGATCATGAATAAATCGAAGCTAGACCATCATGGAAAACCTGGAAGCAGTGGACGGCCATCCAGTGTTCTGGCTTCATTTAAAAACTGTAATTGCATTTCTAATTAACTATTTTCATTAATTTCGTTTTGTTACAAAATCATATTTTTTCGTCACAGTGTATACAATTATCACATCATGCTTAGTTATTTGAATAATCTTATGATATTGTAAGAATCAGGGTTTGTGCAGATTGTAGCCCCCGAATGCCCTGGTAGGGCCGGAAGTAGGGAGAGTCCGCTCTCCCTCTCGAAATGCTCTCACATGACCACGCGTATACAGCCTCTACCACGGAAGTCCTACTCACTACCTTCTCGTGGCATTACTGTTGTTTACGAAATTGAGAGGACGAAAAGCGAATGTCCGGCACTTTAACCGGGTTAGTGAACGCAGAAAGTTCACCTAGGGGAGTTGGAAAATCCTGATTCCAAACCAATGGTGCACATGGGTTCCAGTATCCTGAGGGAACAAATGGTGTATGAATCAATCGTTGGTCACCGGCTACCATGGGGTTGCATCTCCTTACGATTCTCCACTGCCTTGTGGATCAGACCTTTAGGTCAAAGGCTCCGGATGTGGCTCCTAAGAAAACCACCTGCCTCAGTTTGGGCACCTAAGCAGCATCACAGCCTTCACACAAATCAAATGAGTTTTGTGTGGCGCGTATGTATCTGATGCCTCATTGTACCAATATTTATGTGTTTATTTAAATATTTAAATAAATGTGGAGATTGTAGCAATTTTAATAGTTCAAATCATGAGTCGATTTAAGCTAGACCACTATTGAAAATATGGGAGCACTGGACAACTGTTTCATCCTAGTATGGGATTCCTCAGTAGTGTGCATCCACGCTCCTGCACGTGAGACTCGAACTCAGGACCTTGGGTCTCACGCGCGAACGTTTAACCTTTAGACCACTGAGCTGGCATTCAACGGTGTTAATGCCTAACTTCAACGAATCCAAGAAATCGCCCCATTGTCTACCACTGTCTTCAGTCAGAAACCGTCTCACAACAGACACAGTTAGACTCCCCCTTGTCATGGTTTCTATTCTATCCATTTTTAATAAAAACTCCTTGATTGTAAAGTTGAGTTACTAACTGAAAAATACTGAACATTTTCCTACTTTATAAGTTTTATTTCTATGGGTTAGATAATTGACCATTTCAATCTAATGCCGTTCAATTGTTTCAGTCCTTTAAAACTTGTCCGATTCGAGAATTCAAATGTACATGTATTTAATTTTTTGACTAAAATTGTAAAATCTAGATCTGTCCTGTTAGGGTTACATTTGACAGAGTTATAGGGTTATAATTCTGTAGTGCAAACTAATATATATTCACTTAATGGGTTAAATTCATCATCTCACCGTGAAGACCCACGTTGAATTTGATAGGAATACTGTAATAGATTTTAAAAGAAACCGATTTTCAGGACAAAAAGATTCTCATGTTGCCCCTCCCAGTCGGTACAAAAATTCATGGACAGTATATAGATAAGAAAGGTTTGGAGATGACAGACGGGTCAAGTGTTGCTGCAAATCTGGTTCATACATCGTTTTGAGTATTTTCATGATCTTCCTGTTCGATTCACACGCTTTTCAGCGCCTTTTAGTCTATTGAACGGTTCTAGACAAAGATATGTGAAAGATAACTTTGGATAAGTGAAAAAGTTACTTACAAAAACCTTCCCTTTCTTACATTTCTCACTTGTTCTTATGACAGTGTGTCTTTTCTGGTATTGCAGCTACTTCTAACCTGTATGAAATCATTCGATCTATCATCACATCTGCATAAAAAGGAAAGTTGCCTCTTGGGTTGCAGATGATCGGATGACATGTCAGGCTAGATAGTTTGCTTGTAAAATAGATTGTACAGACAATATGAATCTATTTTACTGTTGATGAATCTTCTAGTAAAATCCTTTAATAGGTAACTATTCAAAGGAGCACATGAATCTTACTTACTTACTTACTTACTTACTTACTTACTTACTTACTTACTTACTTACTTACTTACTTACTTACTTACTTACTTACTTACTTACTTACTTACTTACTTACTTACTTACTTACTTACTTACTTACTTACTTACTTACTTACTTACTTACTTACTTACTTACTTACTTACTTACTTACTTACTTACTTACTTACTTACTTACTCCTGTTACTTCCAATGGAGCATAGGCCGCCGACCATAATTCTCCAACCTACTCTGTCATGTGCCAACACATTACTTACTTACGCCTGTTACTCCCAATGGAGCATAGGCCACTGACCAACATTCTCCAACACACTCTGTCCTGGACCTTCTTTTCTAGTTCTATCCAGTTTTTATTCATTCTTCTCATGTCTGTCTCTATTTCTCGGCGTAATGTGTTCTTTGGTCTTCCTCTTCTCCTTTGACCTTCAGCATTCCATGTGAGGGATTGTCTTGTGATGCAATTGGGTGATTTCCTCAATGTGTGTTCTATCCACTTCCAGCGCTTCTTCCTGATTTCTTCCTCCGCTGGAATCTGTTTCGTTGTCTCCCACAGTAACTTGTTGCTGATAGTGTCTGGCCAATGGATGCGAAGTATCCTGCGTAGACAATTGTTAATAAACATTTGTATCTTCTGGATGTTGGCTTTCGTAGTTCTCCAAGTCTCCGCCCCATACAGTAGAACTATCTTGACATTTGTATTGAAAATTTTGATCTTGGTGTTGGTTGACAGAGAGTTGTTTTGAGTTCCAGATGTTCTTCAGTTGTAAATATGCTGCTCTTGCTTTGTGTGGGCCAACACATGAATCTATATAAATATTAATTTTAGAACATTTCATCAATTTTGTATATAATTAAACAATCATCATATACTCATGTGTTTTTGTTTTGTGGAAATTTCTTTGTCACATTTTGTAATATGGTAATAATTACATGAAGTGACATGTGAGTGTTTTTATCCTCTCAGGGTTGCGTGGTTAGAGTCCACGTGATTAATGTAAGTAATAGTTATGGAACAGGTTCATTCAATCTTTATCTTCCCCCAAATTTTGATATTCTGAATTCCTCATGACGTTATCTGTTTTCCTTTCACTAATTTATATGTTCTTATGGAATCGTATCTTCAACGCCGGATCATTTCTTCAGTCTTCAGTAATAAGGATAGTAGGTTATGAACCTGTATTAATCCTGACAGATTGCTTTCCAGTGAAGGTTCAGCTTCTCCTTGAAAATGGGGCTGATATCACATGTTTGGATAATGCGTTCTAGTCATTGATCACTCAATGAGAAAAACGGGACCACAGCTTTAGTTTGTGAACCTTCTTGCTATGATCTCGGAGATTATTAGTGCTGGAGGGAGCAAAAAGATAAGACATGTTAACACCCAAATCATAATTAAAGATACGAAATGCCAGTATAAGGTCACCTCGCGTCCTACGATAAGACAAGGGGAAATGGTTTAGACGTTTCAAACGCTCATCGTAAGGGAGTTTAGAAAGGCCCTTCACTAATTTTGTCCCCACACGCTGGACACGCTCAAGTGATTTAGTATCCTTTATCAAACATGGGCTAGCTGCTTGGATACAGTACTCTAAGTGTGGCCTTACATAGGTGGGATATAAAATGCGAAACATCTCCTCGTCAAAGCATTTAAATGCTCAGCGAAGTGGCCATAGAGCAAGATAACCTTTAGAAGCAGCCGCGTTGCAGTACGACCTCTTTTATTCTAGGATTTGGCCTGATAATCTCAGCTTTTTGAGCTAATGAGGTATGACAACTTGAACCAATGTACATACGTACCAGATTCTACGGGGTGACTGACTGATCGGACTGAGTGTTATGAATAGATATCAAAAATAGTAAAGAAATTCTGTGTTAAAACAAAGGTTTGAGCAGAGCTACAAACTCATATAGGTTTTGAAATGATGGATGTCTTTAAGATTCACCATTCTATAAAGAAAAAAATTGAGATGATGAACTGATCTAAGTTGGATAACCATTGAAAATAACAAAGCGCCATACATTTGTTCCGTCCTAGTATGGGACTCCTCATTTATACATGGCCGCAGCCCCGACACTGTAGATCTAACCCACAACCTTCAACCTCTTCTGAATGGGAGGTTCGTAATAAGATTGTTTACGTATATAAAATCTTTATGATTTCACTATTGAAGTGGTATATGATCTTCTGTGTAATTTTTAAAGTTATATAGGTAGATGGATAATTGCTGGCAGTGAAATCCAGTTTGACGTGCGTTTCGTTCTATTTGAGACTCGTCAGCTGGATTTACCTGCATCCCAGAGTTGATGTTCACTCTGGGACTCGAACCCAGTACCGTTCAATTCAAACGCTATCACGTTATCCACCTAGGTACTGAGTCCTGGTACATATATAAAGTATAACCACTCCCAAGAATATGAAGTTTAAATCACTGATGCACAAATTCCATTTTCAATTTATACATAACCTAAACACTACCTGGAATAATAACACAGTAGTCTGTAAGCAAGCAAGGATACTTTGTACAATAAAATAATAAAATAGTTGCTGTGGTGACTAGGTATTCCGAAACTCAGATGTCGAACTAACTTAATTATCTAGATTATAACCTCCTCATAGAAATGAAGTCTACCATTGAATGAATTCGAGACAGGCAGTTCCTTACCACTTATAACGACTTTTTTTCTTTTACAGCTCATAACAATAATGATGGTAATGATCAAGATATTAAAGAAGATCTTTTGAAAAATGTCAAAATACAAGTAAGTCATCTGTTTGTTATTTGACTTTACTTTAAAAACTACCTAATTTCATCATTCAATATGAGTTTTGGCTTGTTGATCAGATTTTAATCGTCAAAATGATATTATTTCTAGTATAGGGTTGTAGAGATTGTTAAGTTTTGTTTGAGATCATGATCGATCAATCTCAGATCACCATTGAAGACTTGGAAGCACTGGACTGTTGTTTCGTCCTAGTATGGGACTCTTCAACAGTGCACACCTGAAACCCCACACATGGGATTCGAACCCAGGACCTTCGGCCTCGCTAAAACGATACATTGAATACATTATTTGCACATCTTCCTTGAATTGCCTCTTACTGGTTCCATCGTTCTTCCATTGCTGTTGCTACTTGGATTGCTTTTACTTTTCTTTCACATCTCATTTTCCTCTTCTGTTCTTAAGAATCATACTTCCTATTCTTGATACATACTACTTACATCTATCCGTATAAGTAATATACACTATACTACTACTACTACTACTACTAAAGAATGGTGAAAGTATTCAGATAGATCAGCTGATGGAAACTTGTTGATAAGTTAATAATCTAATTCTCAATAACATGTGACAGTAAACTTATTTTAATATATTGTAAATCATTAAATAAAAAAGTTTGGTGTTATTTCTCAATGTGTTATTCTTCTTTTATGTAATTTGAAGGTAAAAATGCTTATGGAAGAAACTGTTATCCGTGGTTATGTTCATGAAGATAGTGAAACAATCGGTAAACTTTGTTGTAAGTCATCGCACGTTACTCCTGTATTTGCTATTAATTTATGTATTAATTTAGAGATTTATTTATTTATTTATTTAAACACATAAATATTGGTACAAGAGGACACCAGACATATATGCGCCGCACAAATCTTATCCGATTTTTGTGGGGGCTGTGATACTGCCAAGGTGCCCAGACTGAAGCAGGTGGTTTTCTGACGGGGCTACAACCGGAGCCTTTGGCTTCAAAGTATGACCCACAAGGAGGTGGAGCATCGTGAGTAGATGCATTCCCATGGTAGCCCGTGACTAACGATTGATTCATACGCCCGATATAGTCGAACTCCACTGATCAAAGCTTCTTATTAGAACACCAAAAACTGCATATTGAAAATAGTCACTAGTGAGCAAACGATTATCATCAGTATAAGGTGTAATGAAAATTACAGAATTTTCATGAATGCACACTGTCAAATAGCTATTCAATGCTTCCAGGTTTTAATAAGTGACGTTATTGGATAATGAATACAGTGATCTTCAGTGCTGTTAGAGATATGAGGGCAGTTATCACTTCCCGGTTGCCCATACCATTGAACTGTTCTTATAGAGGTACCTGAAAAGAAAATTGGATTAGAAGGGGTCTTAGTGACCTGAGAGCGTGACCGCAGTGCCCAAGAGACAACTGCTTGAGGCTGGTCACACACGACATTTTGGTGGGTGATTTTTGTGTTAGCTCTGTACTTGTTGGGACCTTGTCGCCGGAGACGGATATCCACGGGATGAGGTGAGGTGTGCATTTTTAGAGTCGACCTTTTCTAACCCCACCCCTCCTTGTGGGAAGGCAGCATCGCTGTTATGCTGGTTGTCTGAAAGAAACACCCTACTGCTGTCACACCTTTGTACAATCGGCAGTACGACTTCGCCTTCGGACCTTGGGTTTGCTGCTCTTAGTCTTACCGCTCTTCAACCGATCTGCCTGGCATAGTAGGACCTTGAGGAACAATTGTTCCAGCCAGTATATCTCCATTGATTCATCACGATAGGCAAGCCCGACCACCACGCCAAGGTAGCAGCAACCAAAACGTGGCATCAGAGCATGAAGTCACTAACTTCTAGTCTGAGCCATGTTGGTAGATTCAGACTACTTGGTTGGGGTCCGCGTGACTATCGTTGTAGCTGACTGACTGACTGACTTATTGGGATAAGTTCGTAATTTCAATAGCTATATAGATTCTTTGATCTCTACAAAACTCTATTCTATTATAAAGAGTATATATTATTGTAATGTAATTTATTTCCATGATATTCTATTTGTACTTTAGCATCTGTTGAATCAGTACTTCTTTATGGAATACGTCGTAATATATTCACTTGGATAGAAGAAGTATCTACTTATAGTTTATGTCAAAAGATAGCAAAATTATGTCCAGAAGTACAACATACATTAAATCGTATAGATTACTATAAACAAATGATTATTAAAAAACGTAATGATTCAGATCTAAAAAGGAATATCTCCCCATTACGTAATAAACCAAATAAGCCATTATTAATATCAAATGAGAAATTAACACCTTCAATGAATTTTACATTTTGGTCAAATGAGAAACGAATGAATCTATTAAATGGGTAAATTATTTCAATAATCAATATTTTATTTTTGATAATGATATCATCTTATAGTTGATGTTCATTTGTAGGAATCGAACCCAGTACCGTTCGGATTCATCTTTGCATATAATGAATGTGAATGAAAGGGCTATATCGAGTTGATACGCACAGGATGCACATATGCTAATAAGAGACGACCCCAAAATACCCGGGTACGACCGAGAGAGGAGAGAATCCGCTCTCCATCTCCAAATGCTCTCACATGGCCAAGCTTATATAGCCTCTACCAGCGAAGTCCTACTCACTGCCTTATCACATCATGGGTGTTGTTTACGAAATTGAGAGGACGAAAAGCGAATCTTTGGCGCTTTAACTAGGTTAGTGGACACGCAGAGTCCACCTAAGGGAGTTGGAAAACCCTGATTTCAAACTATGGTGCACATGGTCTCCAGTATCCTGAGGGAACAAATGGCGTCTGAATCAATCGTTGGTCACTGGCCACCATGGGACTGCAACTCCTTACGATATTCCACTGCCTTATGGATCATACTTTTAGGTCGAAGGCTCCGGGTGTGGCTGTTTAAGAAAACTAACTGCTTCGGTCTGTGCACCCGAGCAGTATCATAGCCTTCACTCAATTTAGTGCCCCTTTGTACCAATATTTATGTGTTTAAATAAATAAATAAATAAATTATAGAGACTGATCAATTGTAGTCCTAAATAACAATGGGAAGATTCAACCTAACAGTACTATGTGAATTTAAACTTCACCTCATTGCACAAGCGAGTGGCTATCAGGACTCAGTAACTAAGTGGATAACGTGGTGGCGTTTGAAGCGAACGGTACTGGGTTCAAGTCCTAGAGTGAATATCCACTTTTAAGATGCAGATACATCCAGCTGACAAGTCCCAAATAGGACGAAACGCGTGTCCTAGATTCCACTGCTAGCCACTATTCATCTTTGCCTATAATGTATTATATTGTTTATTAGTTTAAATGAATAAAGTCAAGACATTTTGAATATGAAGACTACATTTATCATTATATGTTGATGCCAATAAATGCATTAAAACATACAGTTGACTGAAGATAAATAAGTAGATCATTTGGTTAGAAGTTGTTAGCCTCTCTCTCTATCTGTATATGTCGTTTTTTTTACTACAGCCAAATGTTTTGAGTTCATCTCCAAATGAGGTTCTTGATGAGTATTACATACTTACTTAATTACGCATGTTACCCCTCGTCAAGGAGCATAGACCAACCACCAGCACTCTCCCTCCAACTCTGTCCTGGGAAATCCTTTCCAGTTCTTTCCAGTTGCTATTCATCCTTTTCATGTTTGCTTCCAATTCTCGATGTAGCATGTTTTTTGGCTTTCCTGTTTTCCGTTTCCCTTCAACATTCCAAGTCTTGATGTGTATTACTGACAAGTAATTAAATTAGGATGAAATAATTGTTTAATGTCTCCTCCCTGATTTTTCAAACTATTCAAACTGTTATTATTTTGTGATGATTTGTTAAATTATAGAAAGGAAGTAATTACTTATCTATTGGTTAGAATACTAGAATCTCGTAATTCTATCAGTTTTATGTTTACTAGATTAAAGCAAATGATAATTATCAGTATAAGGTACTCACTGAAGACAATGATGGACGGTCGAACAATATCATAGATTGGTTGGTGTTAGATATTAACACCTTTGGATGCCGGTTCAGTGGTCTAGTGGTTAAGTGTTCTCGAGCGGGACCGAAGGTCCTGGGTTCGAGTCGCGCGTATGGAAGCGTGAGTGCTCATAACTGACGAGTCTCATATTAGGATGAAATGGCCGTCCAGTACTTCAAGGTTATCAATGGTGGTTTAATATTGATTCTGTGAGGACGGTCCACGGGTGAACTTGAGGAAGCTCTAAGAAGCTCAGGAAGAGCCGAAGATATTCCATCCAATCAGCTTTGGGAAGAATATCTCCGAACCACTAGGTGTAGCTTTCCTATTGTACAAATGCTAATAACTCCTGTTTTGTACCATAATTGACACTGTATTGGGAATAACATTCCTTCCACTTGTCTTCTATCTTCTTTTTTGCTACTTGGAAAGGTTCTAGCGTTCGAGCACTCAAGTTATACGCGGCATACTAAGAGTATAAGTTCGAGATATAACAGATTCATTAATAATATCAATTCAAACTCAACAATCTCCACAACCCTATACTGAAAAATCCCCATCACCAGATAGCACTAGAGAAGCAACTTTTCAAGTTAAATGACTTCGAGATTTAACGATTATAACTGTTACTATTAAACTATCAATTTCCGAAACAATCCATATCCAATTAATTACCCGAAACTAATTTCACCATTTGAATTCCCACCTTTCCATTAAATCCCCCCACCCCCCCAAAAAAAATCATAATTAGATTCATTATGTTTAATGGTATATTTCCGGTTGTAAAATTGTTAATTATTGAATTATTTTTTTTTATAATCTCTAACTTAAAACTAGTTAGAAACAAAGTAGTAGTTCATTGGACTTAATCTCCAATCAATTACGTAATATGATTACATATTCATATATATATATACATACATATTGATTATTGTTATTTAATTAGTATTGTTTGTTTGGATCTTCCCATTGATGTTTGTAGGACTGCAACTGATCAGTCTCTTATTAGCATATGTGCATACTGTGCGTATTGCCTCGATATAGCCTAAATTCACAAGCATTATAAGCAAAGATGGATAGTGGCTAACAGTGGAATCCAGTTTGACGCGCGTCTCATCCTATTTAGGACTGGGTTCGAGTCCCAGAGTGAACATCAACTCTGAGATGCAAGTACATCCAGCTGACAAGTCCCAAAAATAGGACGAAACGCGCATCCTGGATTCCTCTGCTAGCCCTTTCCATCTTTGCTTACGACGATTATTGTTATTATTTTTTGTTAAATTAGTAGGTTAAATTACTTTCTATTATATAATAAGAATACCATTGTGGATTTTTTTGAAAGGAAGTTATATGACGACTGGTAAAAGACATAACATAATCTTTGAAGTGTTCCAAATTCAAGTTTTAGAGAAATAGAATACTGAGCAAGTATCCAACGGTGTTAATGTATAGTTTCAACCAATCTAGAACCATCTTCTATTGTCTTCAGTGGGTAACTGCCTCATATGAGACACGGATTAGCTCAGTTGGTTAAGGCATCTTACTAGAACTCCAAGAATTATTTCTCGAAGCTAGTCACTAGTGAGCATGTAGACCATCAACTTTGATGATCTATGTCGAATGATTGGAGGCCTACTTGAGTTAGACGGAAACGGTGTAACCAATAAGCTAATTCGAAGTCACACCTCGCGATCAGCACCTTACGTGGATTGCCCCATTGACGTATCAAGGGAACATGGATGCTCTGAAGACTGCATAACACAAAAGACGTTATTACAGTTAAAGTAGATACAAGCGAAAGTACAACCACTGCTGCATGGGCCAGTTCATGGCGTATGATTAACTGATGCGCGTTGATTGTCCTTGACCTTGACGGGGATCGATGATCTGTTCGATATTTAGTGACCCGACTGCCGGATGATTTGGCTAGGGTTCAGTGACATTTCACTGGCCCTACAAGCACATGGTAATTAAGAGTATGAGGTTGTGGAGATTGTTGAGTTTTTGATTGAGATCATGAATTGATCAATGTTAGAACACCATTGAAAACCTGGAAGCACTGGACAACCGAAGGTCCTGGATTCAAGTCTCGCATGTGGGATCGTGGATAAACACCGCTGAGGAGTCCCTTACAAGGACGAAACGACTTTCCAATCCCTCTAGGTTTTCAATAGTGGTCTAACATGGATCCATTCATAATCTCAATCCAAACTTAACAATCTCCATAACCCCATACTGAGAAGTAGATTAGTTTGTAGCTTTCGAGAATTCCGAAGGGAATTGTTTGTTCTAATTCATAATACAGATGGAAACACTGTACAGTGGGTGCTCTTACCATTATTCTTTTACATTATTCATATGAGTATTTTCAGTTAAAAATCTCTCAGTTTTGAAAAAAAGTAAATACAATTACACATTTAGAAATGATAAATGGTCCGGTAAACATTTACTGTTTTAATGTAATCGAGTGAAGTTCTATGTAGTTGGTTTCGAGCTACTAGGATTTCTTTTTATCGACCTATAGTCCTTAGATAACACAGCTTTGATTTTGACAAAATTCCGCCTCCTGACACCTTTGAAACATAATGGTACTTAACAAATACACCTTCCAGTTTACAAAGTAATCCATTGATGGTTGAATCGTCAGATGCTACATGTCTTCAATACATACAACATCAGCTATTACTGAATAGACAAAAAACGGTCAAGCGTATTTCAATCAATTGCTGACCTTCATAGACGAAACAATACCAATTACAAAGCTCTACTGACTGACGAAAAACACTACTCAGATTTGTTATGAGAGACGATTCATCATGAACCTTACAGTCATCGGAAAACGTAGTATCCTTGACAAGGAATTTGTGTAGAATAGGAACTAAGTGATAGATAAAGACTATCTCTAGAGCTTGCCACAAATAGACTTGAATGTATTCCTACTGCAGTGAACGAGAACTTCAGTGGGAACAATCGAATGTATTTGAATACAAAATTACGGAATATCTTAATAAAATCTGAGAACCATACGGTAATTACTTCATTTGCAACATGTCAATCAATAGTCACAAACTTGACTGTTCCTTTTGCAGATATCAGTCAATCAATTATCTCAGACTTCATTGTCCCTTCTTTTCCACACCAATCGATCTCTGTTCTTGTTCTCTTTTCATTGATCTTAACCTTCTGCTACCAGGTATTTCAGTTTTGATTGATGATACATACTACTTATATCTATCGACATCAGTAACACACAACCTACTATTACTGTATTCGTTATTGTTGTATGTATGTATGCATTAATAACTGCAATTTTATATTCTACGTGTGGTTTCTGTAATTTTTAAAGAGAATACAACTGGTGTATAGTTAGTATTACAGCCGTTCTAGCGCATATTGTAAGTCACTACGTTAATTACTTTCATACTTTGGCATAAGTTAAGTTTGGTACTTATTTATAAATTTATAATGACCGTAAGTGTGACTTAGGTCTTTATAATCAATCAGCGTTTGCTAGTGATTCGCCGAGGCCAGACGATACTTGGATCAATAGAATTCTAAGTATGTTGGTAAATAGTTATGTTAAATGTAGAAGCAATATAGACAGCAAATAAAATAAGTAAGTAGTATTGATCCATCTATGAACTAATATATATAAGAGACCGACAAGGTCTGGATCCGAATCCCACGGCACACTGCTGAAGAGTCCCACAGTAGGACGTAATGGTCGTTAAGTGCTTCCAGGTTTTCCATGATAGGCTAGCTTCATTTGACTTATGAACTCAACTATATCAACAAAAACCCCTTCAGATAATATAAGTTTGTCAATATATTGTGACATGGATCTGTCAGGAGATAGAAATTATTCTTACTACTATTAGTTGGACAATATGGAAGGCAATATTATTTGATAGTGAACAAAATCTTGATATTTTAAGATAATCAGTATCAGAACTGTTTAAAATTTACTACGTTACACTTAGATCATTCCGATTATTACAGTCTAGAATGGCATTTATTACTTAGTATCTTCGCCCCCGAATGCCCTCTCACGGCCGAGAGTGGGGAGAATTAGCTCTCCATTTCGAAGTGCTCTCACATTGCTACGTCCATACAACCACTGACAAGGAAGTCCTAATCACTGCCTTCTCACGGCATTATTGTTGTTAACGAAATTGAAAGGACGAAATGCGAATGTCCGACGCTTTAATCAGGTTGTTGGACACGGCGAGTCCACCTAGGGGAGCTGGAAAACACCCTAATTCAAAACCAATGGTCCACATGGGTTCCAGTATCCTGAGGGAACAAATGCCGTATGAACCAATTATTGGTCACCGGCTAACATGGGACTGCGTCTCCTGACGTTGCTCCACTGCCTTGTGGACGAGACCTTTAGGTCAAACGCTCCGGGTGTGGCCCCCTAAGAATGATTTATGTGGCGGATATCTATTTGGTGCCTTCTTGTACCAATTTTTATGAGTTTGAATAAGTTATATAACTTAGTATCATTTGTACATGATTTTCAGCATATATTCGTTTGACTTCAGGATCCAAGTAAAACGTTTCTGTTCTCCTGTAGTATGAAATTGATGCATCTTATACAATCAGCCAGTCAGTCACAACGTAGAACTTCGTACGTACGTGCATCAGTTCGAGTTGCCATACCACATTAACACAGAGATTCAGTTGTCGATTCAAATCCCATATTGGTAGAAGTAGTAAGAGTATAAGCAGTCATCCGAAAGATTAGGGCTTGAAGATGTTATTGAAGCAGTATAATCCAGTGAAATGAATTTGGAAAGAGAAAAAAGATAGAGACATGAAGAATTCAGAAGATTAGAATTTGGTAGAACACAAAGAGTGGATGCACCTTCGCCATTGCAAACGATTTTGATCCTTGTCATTCTGGGTCTCTAACCATCGATTGCTATCATCTCGCGGATTCCAACCAGGTAGTCTACACCTACCAACATGGCTCAGTCCACTTGTCAGTGACTTCATGGACTCGTGCCACGTTTCGGTCTGGCCGCCCCTAGCTTTCTTCCAACCTACGCCTACACCATAAAACATTACACGTCAGGGCAGTCGGTGGTTGGGCATACGTAAAACGTGTCTCAGCCATTTCAACTGATGAAGTTTCAATACTTCATCAATCGATTTGCCATCCTTACCTAGTACCCGTTTCCTAACAACTGCATTACTTACTCGGTGGTCCTCGGATATACGAGCAATGCTTCGAAGACACTTATGATCGAATACTAGTAGCCTACGAATATCCTCTACTCTTGCCGACAGTTTCGCAGACATAAAGTAGAACGGAAACAACTGCTGCACAGTAAACCCTTCCTTTATTGCTACATCGATATCTCGTCTACTCCATAAGTGACGTAAGTTGGGCAAAGCTTAGCGAGCCTTCTGTATCCTTGCTAAGATTTCGTCACACACCAGACCACAAGGGCTGTTGAGACTCCTAAGATAAGTGAAGCGGTCAACACACTCTACTAATTTACTTCCTTATCATTAGTTCAGGTGTCGATGCAACCCAATCCCTAAGTAACATTTTGCATTTAGAGGGGAAGAATCGCAGTGATTAATTTATGCATGAAAATTAAACAATACGTTCAGCTTTGTCGTCACTGTCTATTGTATATCTGCATTGAGACTAATTTACATTCATTGTTAAGGTATATTGATCATCATAAAATATACGATGATCAAATAAACATTATACTCTTTCAAAACTGATCCCGAACTCCATTCATACTTAGTCTAACTTAGTAACTATTGATTAAAATATCTTTTGTTTTTGACCTCAAAATGGTTACTACAGTACTTCATGGTAGAAAAAACATATTAAGCATCATTTATCTTATGAGAAGTTGACAATTATCTAGTGAAAGAAGCCTATTATACTAATAAACGGTAATTCTACTGACTGAACTTACATTGATGTGAATTCTCATCAAACACTAGTGGATAGTATCTCTGCTGCTGGCTTATATAACTTACATACATTTCTGAGATTACTTCTGCTAGTCCTCTTGGAGGAGTATGGGATATCCACTAAGATTCTCCAACCAACTTGATTCTGGACAATCCTTTCCAGTTGCTGTTCATCTGCTTCCGATACTTTGGTCTTCCTGTTTTTCTTTCCTCTCCAAGATTCTAAGTTAGCGCTTGCCTCATGATGCAGTTTGGTGATTTCGGAAGTGTATGTTCTATCCATTTTCGTCGCCTTTTCCTAATTTCTTCTTCAGATGGAAGTTGATTTGTTCTCCCCCCTCCTCTAGGGTGTTGCTGATGGTATCCGGTCAACGGACATTGGGTATCATGACCAGACAACTGTTTATAAATACATGTACCTTGTTGACGATAGTTGTAATAGTTCTCCAAGTTTCAGCTCCATACAGTAGGACTGTGTTGACGTTTGTATTGAAGATTCTGACTTTGATATCGGTTGAGAGTTGTTTTGTTTGCATATGTTCTTCAAATGTGAGAATGGTGTCCTTACTTTTCCAATCCGTGCCCTCACATATTACATAATAACTTAAAAATAATGATATTAATGATGATTCGGTTATAGTTCGCAGATTAAAAGTATGTTTTCATGGTTCTTTAACTGTTGGCATCATATAACAAACACTGCTTACTGTAATCATATTACCTGTACGCTTTAATTACAATGTTTATTAACATTATGATTCATATAAGTAGAGATGGATGGTGGTTAGCAGTGCCGTCCGGGATACGGTTGTCTTCCTATTTGATGACAGAATGGCAAATCAAAGAATCTTTATAAAAAGTAAAAACACATTGAAATTAAGAGCAGCTGACTTTTTATTCGTACAATTGACCTTAGTAGAACTTAAACTTGACAGTAATAATGTGTTGTGTGCTACTGAGGTCGACAGATATAGGTAGTATGTATCGTCAATCGAAAGTGAAATACCTGGTGGTAGAAGGTTAAGATGATCAAGGAAAAGAGAACAAGAACAGAAAGTGATTGGTGTTTTTGATGGAGCTGAGTACGTCGATGAGTGAAGAGAGATTGCTGTTCCTCTTCAAGTGCTCCCAAATGGTCAAGCATACATAGCAACTGTCAGAAAAGTTCTGCTAAATGCCTTCTCACAGTATTGGGGGTGTTGTTTATGATATGGAGAGGACAATGAGTGTATGTCTGGAGCTTTAGCTACATCGATGTATATGGAGATTTCATCGAAGGGATTTGAAAAACCCTGATTCCAAACCAGTGGCTACCATGAGCTCTAGAATGCTAAAGAAACTAAAGGCGTACGATCCTATTGTAGGGCTTCAGCAATCATGAC
>NW_017386096.1:60088-86221 GCF_000237925.1 Schistosoma mansoni | reverse complement strand
CCAGGAGGAAGCAACCAAACACAAACCCAAAAACCATAGAGAGCGCGTTTATCTTTTTGCTTCAACATATTGACTGGCAATGTACATTGTACAGTGACCATAGGTATAGCATCAAAATCACCCACCTTAGCTACAAATCTTCTCCATCATGTCAAAGTGATTAGTGTGGAAACGAAGGAACAGTCAAGTCTGAGATAATTGATTGATATTTTGCAAATGAAGTATTCACTGTATAATTCTCTGATTTTACCAAGACCTTCTATAATGTTGTATTGAAGTACATTTGGTTGTCCCCACTGGTGTTCTCGTTCACTACAATAGCACAATAATCATTATACTGTTCTATCTATGTCTGTTTATTTCATACTTACGTTTTTATTACATGTCGAAACGTGTTATTATCTGAAAAAGTCGAGCTATTTCGGTTCGATAATAAAATATCTTAATATTGGAAATAAGTACAGAGAATTGATTAATCTACGGTAGTGTAAGAAACGTACAATTGATCGGTCTCTTATTGACATATGTGCACACTGTGTGTATTGCCTCGACATAGCCTCAATTCCCAAGCATTATAAGTAAAGATGCATAGTGGCTAGCAGAGGAACTGAGAAACTGCAACGCTAAACATCAATGGGAAGATTCAAGTAAATCATATGACTTGAATTATAAATCTTCACAAAACAAGATTTGGTATAGATAATACGTCTTGAGAAAAAGGAATGGATTCTTAAGATCAAATGTATGATTTAGCTTTAAAACTTAAGATCGAATGAACTGAAGACAGCTAGTAAGTGTATTTGTGGTATTGTAACTGATTTCTTGACGTTGCTATATGAGATCTCTGCTTGTGATTATGGCACAGAAGTTAACCAAGTAGTTTTCATCTACTAATATGGTGCAAATCAACAGTCTGTGACTATTACTACTACTACTACTACTACCACTATTACTACCACCACCACCACCACTACTACTACTACCATTACTACCACCACCACCACCACTACTACTACTACCACCGCCACTACTACTACTACTATCACCACCACCACTACTACTACTACCACCACTACTACTACTATTACTAATACTACTACTACTGAATTCTTCACAAATCCCTGTTTTCTTTGTATTCAATGTTCAGCGAATGTTCAATGAATCAATGGTAACGTTTATCAAAATTTATTGCAATTGTTATTTTTCTGTTTTCTCTCTTTAGTCGTCCTGATACAGTATTTCAACATTTTTGGATTCGTGTTAGTATTTATGAAAAAGTATTAGATAAGATTGTCAAATATTTAGCTGATAATTCATTGTAAGTTAATTTATTACTTATCATATATTTTGTTTTTAAATTAAAAAGGATGTTTCATATAAGTCATATAAATTGATTGAAATGTCGCGAGGCGGGATCGTGGATGCGCACTGCTGAGGAGTCCTACAATAGAACGAAACCACCATCCAGAGCTTCCAGTTCTTCTGTATTGGTCTAGATTCAATTGAATCATAATCTCAACTATATAAAATTACTATAATATGAACAAAAACCCCCTTCTGATATTAATGGGAAATTACTTACTTACTTACTTACTTTCTTACTTACTTACTCACTTACTTACCTACTTACTTACTTTCTTACTTACTTACTTACTTTCTTTCTTTCTTACTTACTTTCTTACTTACGCCTGTTACTCCCAATGGAGCATAGACCGCCGACCAGCATTCTCCAACCCACTCCGTTCTAGGCCTTCTTTTCTAGTTCTATCCAGTTTTTATTCATTCTTCTCATGTCTGTCTCTATTTCTCGGCGTAATGTGTTCTTTGGTCTTCCTCTTCTCCTTTGACCTTCAGCATTCCATGTGAGGGATTGTCTTGTGATGCAATTGGGTGATTTCCTCAAGGTGTGCCCAATCCACTTCCAGCGCTTCTTCCTGATTTCTTCCTCCGCTGGAATCTGGTTTGTTGTCTCCCACAGTAACTTGTTGCTGATAGTGTATGGCCATCGGATCCGAAGTATTTTGCGTAGACAGCTGTTTATAAACACTTGTATTTTCTGGATAATGGCTTTCGTAGTTCACCACGTCTCCGCCCCATACAGTAGAACTATCTTGACATTTGTACTGAAAATTCTGATCTTTGTGTCGGTTGAGAGACAATTGTTTTGGGTTCCAGATGTTCTTCAATTGTAAATATGCTGCTCTTGCTTTACCGATCCTCGCCCTCACATCTGCATCTGCTCCACCGTGTTCATCAATAATATTGCCCAGATATGTAAAGGTTTCCACATTCTCCAAAGCTTTTCCGTCAGGTTAATGGGAAATTGTTGATGTATAATTTATGGACGACCTTTGATCAACGTTTAGGTGACCATGAGAATGTTCATCTACTTACTAGAGCTAAATGAAGATTATAAAGCAATGTGAAGTATAAGGATTATGATTTAAAGTTGATGGTTAGGGTTAAGAATTGGATTTAGGATTTTCTTCAGGAAATGACATTAACTATAACGCCAAAACGCTATTTGGACAAATGGATGAACGAATCTTGTGCCAAAATCCATCACCTGTTATCCTATATCTGATTGGTTCGTCTATAAACTGTAGTCTCGCTAAAAATCCCTGATAGTGCGAACTTACAATCACGTTGTGCATTGAACACAAGATCTAACGAACTTGCTGTTAACACTTACTCTTGAGATTATTGATTCCATATCTATTACTATCAAGTCAATATGTAAATCAATTTACATTTTAAATCAGACAGGTTAGATGGCCGGTTCTATATCAAAAGGTCTATTCAGTAATCCAAGATGTTTAATGGAAGTTAACTTTATTTAAGATGAAAATTATCCTTTGAATAATGTACTTGACATTGTACTTATAATCTTGAATGATTCTAATACCGTACTGAACGTAAGACGTATAAATTGAAGAATATCACCCCCCCCTCCTGGAGAAATAAAAATGCAATTATATTGCCACATTCAAAAAATATTTTACTTCCGTTCTTCTATTTGAATTCGGGAATGTATTTCGTCATTAAGGATAATGACTAGTAGAGAAAATCAATATGTACATTACGTTGTATGTTGATGATTCGTTGGTTGAATACTTCCCAGTGTGTTATTAACTAAACTATTGAATTTGCTTACTCACTTACTGACTTACTTACGCCAGTTACTCCTCGTGGAGGAGCATAGGCTATCTTATCAGCATAAACTATTAAAACCCTTAACTTATCTAATGGTTATGTTATATGTTATTTTCATAAGTGCTTTCTTTAGGTATATATAATACTGTAGTGAACGAAGTCTTGGTGATGAAAGCCGGTTTATTGCTTAATCTGTGCCAGATAACAAAGTGCCTTGGGAGAATATGAAAATCATACATTAAACAGATTATTTGCACATTCTCATTCAGTTATCCTTTGCATACTATATGAATGCCCCCAAATGCCCTGGTACGGCCGAGAGTGGGGAGAGGCCGCTCGAAATGCTCTCACATGGCCACGCGTATATAGTCTCTTCCATGGAGGTTCTACTCACTGCCTTCTCACAGTGGCATTGTTGTTGTCGACGAAATTGAGAGGACGAAAAGCGAATATCCGACGCTTCAACCAGCTTGATGGACACAGAATGTTCACCTAGGGGAGTTGGAAAACCCTGATATACGTCACACTGAAATGAGGAATGAATTCTTTTGAATTTCAGTAGTTTAGAGTTAACACGTTTTGTGAATGAAGTTGTATGTGCAATTCTGAAGAATTTCATGCTGCGATGAAACAGTCGTTCAGCACTCAGTGGTTAATAATAGTTATCCAGATGACGTGTTTAATGTAATCCAGAGAAAACGATGGCTAAGATTTAAGATCATAAAGGTCTACATTGTTTGAAATCAAAGCAAGCAGTTCCTGATAATGCTGTAACTCATTCATCGATTCAAAGAGAAGTTAAGTCTTATTTTCATCATACAATATTATCAGCTAATGAGTTGATACAAATCCAAGAAGGGTTCTTGTTTAAGACGTTGTTTGTAATATAGTCTCACTTAAATTCCTTGTAAATATCTGGGTGATCTGTGAAATCAGTCAAACTGGTAGTAAAGTACTTTTCTCCACATGTCATGCGTGTCAAGTCCTTTTTAGTGCTGATCGAATGCTATCGATCAAGTTACAATGCGGCCACTAGTCTACGTGGCTCGACACTGCGTGCCTTATGTTGAGATAAGGTGGTGGTTGGAGGTGGTCAACAGGAAACCTTGGACCCGGGTTTCGTGCTACTTGGCACTCGTCAGTAAGGTGTACCTGTAATCTTGAGCTGATTAGTTTCCTTGTGGTTACTTATATTCGATCTCGGTCGTGACGCAAAACCATCTGAGAAAAGTAGTCTTTATGTTAATGTTGCATGCAATGTTGAATAAAGTCAACCGATTGACTATCATATAATGAAAAGTTTCTTTACACTCATTTGTCTGTTACCGTTGTTGTTGCAATCACTTACTCGTCTTTTATTATAGATTGTTTACTTGCTTTCTCTTTCACATATACACACACACACTTCAAATGATCACATTACTGTCTTATTGTATTTACATAGATTCAGGAGTTTGTAAGTTATTCACCACTAAATAGTAGTGGTTTGTGAACAGATCGTCTGATTAATCGTTTACATTGTAGATTGATACATTCATTTTGAATTGCTATCCAGTGCTCCATGACTGTTAGTATCTGGTCAGTTGAACTTATCAAGCTTACATCAATCAAGAACTCTACATCATCCAACGCGGTTCAGTTCATCTGTGAATTGTTTCATAAACTGACATAAAATCTTCGCCTAGCCACCCGTTGCTTGTTATCGATGTCGTTAATTACTATAAAGCAATCAATGATTGTAAATATCTCACCCAAACACATAGTCTCCTGAACTCAAATAGCTCAGATTCACTGTGTTTGGCTTTGTTATAAAGTCGTACAGACAGAATCAATTAAATTTGATCAGCCTTAAAGGACTAGACGACCATGACATTGATCACTATCCAGTAATCAATTAGTTGTTAAAATCTTAGTCCTACAGGAAATCAATCACTACTTGAGGTACTCAATGATAACGTCTCAGACTGTGAAGCTGAATGATGCGGGTTCGAGTCTCACTAGGTGCATCAATTCCCTCGAGATTACACATACATCTTGTTGAGCATGAGTGTCAACCTACATGAAGTTAGTCAGTTAAAGTTTACCGTAGAATACGTCCAACCATGGAGAGAATTTTACTCAAAATCTCTCTACCGACTTTAACTACTGATTAAATTAAATAAAAAGTAATATCCATAGTACCATATTATTCTATTTGATGTTTATTGATTTTAGACAATATTACGAACCATGGTCTGTTATTGCGGATCCATGTTATGGGCTATTGATTAGTGATCTATTACGTAAGTTATTTTACATTATTCAATATTTTAATCCCAAATATGATCTTCTTTGTTGTGCTTTAATATATGGAATATGCAATCACTCTATATGCTTCTTAATGGGTAATGGTCAATTTAGATTACTATGTATAGGTGAATAAGATCTAGATGACACAATGAAATGATCATCAGTTCATGGGTTGAACCGAAGAAGGAAAAAGTGACAGGAAGTTATTGATTACTAATTGCCATGATCTATTTGGCGAGGGATTTGGAACAGGGATCAGATTATAATTTTGACGCTTGGATGAATAGGGAAAGAAATTTCTAGATTTTAGGAATGGATGAATATATAAATTCAAATCCAAATTCATTCCATTGCATAAGTCAGTGGAAACTAGAGTTAGTAACCAAGTGAGTAACAGGATAACGTTGGAAGTGAACAGTACTAAGTTCGATTCTCGAAGT
The DNA here is from genome assembly GCF_000237925.1 of Schistosoma mansoni. Classification (NCBI taxonomy): domain Eukaryota; kingdom Metazoa; phylum Platyhelminthes; class Trematoda; order Strigeidida; family Schistosomatidae; genus Schistosoma; species Schistosoma mansoni. The sequence goes on along the minus strand of NW_017386096.1, from coordinate 80,339 downwards.
GAATATCAACTACAGGATGTAGGTACATCCAGCTAAAAAGTCACAAATAGGATGAAACGCGAGTCCTAGATTTCAATACTAACCACCATCCATCTCTACTTAAAATACTTATGAATTACTGGCAATATAGAGACAATCCACAATGGATGCACATATGCCAATAACACACGGATCAGTTTCAGTCCTAAATGTCGATGGGAAGATTTAACCAGCCAATAAAAAAATGAATGAAACTTCATCCGGTTGCACATGCTAGTTACTATCTGGCCTGAGTAGCTAAGTGGATAACGCGATGGCGTTTGAAGCGAACGGTTACTTGAAATGAACTCTGCGAAGAGAACGTTGATATTGTGAACTAAAACCTAAAACGTTTAGTACTTTAAACATTAGTTCTCATTGAGCTTGTACCTAGCGAAACTTGTTCAAACAGAAGCTGTGAATTCAAAGTTTCATTCTTCAGAGTACTGATTACGAAAACACAATGTACTTAAGCCATAAAAATCGCATGGTTTTAATTCCTACCGAAAGGTTTGCTAGATTACAATGTTTACTAAATGTGTGTCGATTTATCAATCATATCTCTTGTTAACTGCGACTTGCCATCTAAATTAAGGATCAAACATAAGTATTACGTAGTTTATCTTGAGGCTGAAAATAGTTTTTGAAAACCAGTGATACTATTGGTCTTCCGAGTAGGGGTTCGAACGCCCAACACAGTGGCTGACAGATTCTAAGTTAAAATGTATGAGGAATCTGAAGGTTTAAAAACCACTCCACTTCTGTACCTCAATCAGAAAGAAAACAGTGTCATATCTAGACTGTTTTAACTATTGTATCGAGGCATTCAATATATCTTCCAAGCTCCGCTTAAGGGCTTGAGGCTATATATATATATATTATTATTATTATTTAAACACATATATATTGGTACAAAAGGGCACCAGGTACATATGCGCCACACAAAATAATGAAAGTAGGTAGATAAAGGATGAAAAGACAAGGCGGGCTGAAATGTACAACCAGAAGATTCTTTCAGTTAGGAAAGTTAGAACTATTCTTTATGTAGAAAGTAAAAGAAGGTTACAGCAGGATCGCCACTGGCTTCTATTCTGAGCCATATCCGATAACGTCTCTAGCCACTGTGTTGCACTATCTCTCGGACCCCAACCAGGGAGTCGTGAAGGACCAACAAAAGCTAGCCCTTTGCAGCTCTCCTTCATGCCACGACACCATGTCATACACTGACCTCCTCTCCGCTTTTTCCAACCAGTCCCAGGGTCGGCAAATAATGCACGACGCGGAAGTCTCTGGGACGACATTCGTAAAACATGTCCGAGCCACCGAAGTCGGTGTTCCAAGATGGTGACACCAATTGAATTATCGTCTCTGCGCCCGAACACACGATGCCGAACCTCTGCATTACTAACATGGTGTTGCCACTGGATGTCAGCAATCCTTTGGAGACAATGATGATCGAACACAGAGAGTCGTCTAACATCCTCAACTCGGAGAGGCCACGTTTCACAAGCATAGAGCAAAACTGCTCTCATCGACGCTTTGTAGATCCGACCTTTTACAGCCAGACTAACATCACGAAGGCGCCAAAGATGGCCCAGATTGGCATAAGCCGCTCTGGCTTTCATTATACGTGCATCAATCTCATCACTCACGCCACCACCAGCACTTATATAGCTACCTAGATACACGAACTTCTCAACTACTTCGATCTCCTCACCATCCAGGGTGAGTACAGGATGAGAATCCTGCCAGTCTTGTAGGAGTACTTTGCACTTGGAGGGTGCAAAGCACATGCCGTACCTGCGGACACTGATTGCCAACTGATTAAGTGCTGATTGCATGCCTTGGGCATTATCGCACAGTAAGACAATATCATCCGCATACTCAAGGTCGAGAAGTCGTTCTCCAGACAACATATCCACACCGCCATTACTTACATCCATCAGAGCTGTTTCCAGGATGTCGTCGATGGCAAAGTTGAAGAGGAATGGGGAGATCGGGCAACCCTGCCTAACCCCACTGCTCGAATGGAACAAGGGAGAAAGGTGGTTGTATGCCCTCACTCTGCCTGAGGTGTTCGTATACAGGGCCTTTAAGATGTTAATGAACTTCTCAGGCACACCCTTCTTCAATAGACAATCCCAGAGAACAGTCCTGTCCAACGAATCGAAGGCCGCCCTGATATCAAGAAACACTACGATTGTTGGCCTGCGATAAGTATGACGGTGTTCTAACATTTGGCGGAGGGTGAAGATGTGATCAATGCATCCTCGACCAGAACGAAAACCAGCCTGCTCCTCGCGAGTCAATCGTTCTCGGGTTTTAAACAACCTACGAAGAATGATAGAAGCCAATAGTTTGGACGCGATCGAAAGTAGACTTATCCCCCGGTAGTTATTGCAGGAACAACGTGAACCCTTTTTAAAGATAGGGACGACTATTGACTCATTCCAAGATGTTGGAACACTTTCTTGCTCCCAAACCTTTCCAAACAACGCAGTCAGTTCCTTAGCCAGAAAGTCACCACCATCTTTAAAAAGAGCCGGAGGTAAGTCATCTGGGCCAGGTGATTTATAACGTTTATATATATATATGGAATATACGTAATTATAAATTAGAGCGGTACATCAAATTATGTAACTTGTATCTAAAGAAACACTCCACCCATTCTCGTTTGTTCCGAGATGGTGGTTAGATGTAGTCTAAAGGAAACCCTGGACCTAGGTTTCGTGCTATTTGGCACTCGACAGCAAGGTGTAGCTGTAGTTTTAAGGGAACTGATGCTCCCTGACGGATTCGATCCCGTATCACCCAGGTTAACAGTCAGAGACGTATGGTATGGTTCTGGCCACCCATTGCTAATTCATTACACACCAGGACAAAAAAACCTTTCAGTGCTTTACAGTTTTCAACAGTTCTCTAACTGTGATAAAGATCGTGAAAATCAGTCATTCTTCACAGTCCCCTAAAATAGAAAAAAAGAAAACAGAATAATTTGTGATACTCAACATCAAAATACGGTTTAATAGTTGAATTCATGGGTCGACTAAAGCTAGACCCCTATGTAAAACCTGTAAGCACTGGACGGTCGTTTCGTCCTAGTGCGAGATTCTTCAGTAGTGCGCATCCACAATCCTGCTCGCGGGATTTGAACTAAGGACCTTCGATCTCGTACGCGAACGCTTAATCTCTAGATTATTGAGCAGGCATCCATCGGTTTTAATGTCTAACTTCAATCAATCCATGAAATGGTTCCATCAACTTATGTATTCAACTATTATGTTACTAAAATCTTCATGAAACCTCCTTTTCTGAAAATTATGGTTTATTTTTCTCTGTGAAGATTTCCCAACATAAATGTGATACAATAGTAGTAAATAAACATGTTTTCTAATTGTTTCAACCACTGATTACACTATTCACTTGTGTATACATGTATATATGGTTAAATATATGAGAAAAGTGTCACCTCATTAAGGAATAAACATCATGTTAGAAGTATAAACAAACATTAAAATAGGATTCTTTTCTGAAGAAATCAGCTGATATAGTGGTTAAATGTTCACATAACTTTCTTATCATCTGGATAACTGTATCTGGCATAAGTAGTTAAAGGTCTTTAACCAGGTTCATAGGTTTGTATAGTTTAAATCGAATTTTTACTAGGTATTCGTTATCAACTGTGATAACTCCTCCTGTAGATCTTCTAGAGTTACCTCTAGTTCCAAGCCCAGGTAAAAGAGGAGGGTTGGGTATGGGTTCGACAACCCCATTCCGTAGAAAAACAACCAGATCAGGTAACCGACTGTTATCAATTGAGTTATTTTTTTGGCAAGCTATTCAAAACTAAACAGATGTTTTTTTCTTCTGGTATACAACTCTTCAGTAGTGTGTGCACCCTGTATAGTTAACTAGGGATCTAACAGAAAAATTGACCGGAGATTGAGATAGTCGTTGAAATTATAATTTATAGGAGAACCAATCAGATTAACGATAACAGGTCTTTGATTTTGGCATAAAATTTATACATACATTTAGCTAAATATCATTTTGGCATTTTAGCTGATGTCAGTTGGTGATCATAACCATAACTTTAATTCTTAACCCAAATGATCAAATGTAAATCATAATTCTAATCCCTCACACTGGTTCATAACCCTAATTTGACCCTAGTTATTAGGCGGACACTTTCAAGATCAATTTAGCGCCGCTCAAAGGTCATCTATAAATTGTAATCTCACTGAATGGATAATTGATTGCCTGAACTTCATCCATCACAACTTCGCTCTAAAACGTTCGGGAACTTGTTGTAAAGCCATTCAACAATAGACATATTATTATAGTTTTGTTGTAACATTCATAAAGATGAATTTGTAAATAGTAGTTGTCATAAAACAACATACTAGTGCTTTATGTATGCAAAATATGTCCTAACAAATATCAGTCTGTAATGAATATAAACTAGAGAAGACCTATTGAAAAGTAAGATGTTCTAGACAGTCCTATTGTCTTGTATTTTCCGAAACGTATTATCTAATGTCATATTTAGAGATGTTACCATTGGTATAAGTTTGGACTAGATTAAAATTAAGTTCATGACTACCTTCTGATTACCTTCAATCAATTAATATTTAACTAAAAAGTCTTTGACAGTGTATGACCTCCAAGTGCCTTGATACGGCCGAGAGTGGGGAGAGTACGCTCTCCATCTCCAAATGCTCTCACATGGCCACGCGTATATAGCCACTCCCAGGGAAGTCCTACTCATTGCCTTCTTGTGGCTGGGGTATTGTTTAAGAAATTTGGAGGACGAAAAGCGAATGTCCGGCGCTTTAACCGCGTTATTGGACACGGCGCATCCACAAACCTGCACTCAGGAACCGAACCAAGTTAGACATTAAAATCGTTGAATGCTGGCTCAGTGGAATAGAGGTTTACGTTTGCACGCCAGACCGAAGGTCCTGTATGCCCGTTCGTGCGTGTGCACTGCTTAGGACTCCCTTACCACGATGAAGCAATCGTTCAGTCCTTCCAGGTATTTATTAGTGGTCTAGCTTGGATCGACTCATGAATTTAACTGTGATGCTACTTCGATCTCCACAAATTCCCATTCTGATAACAACTATATGCTCACTAGTGACTAGTTTCAAGATGAATTTTCTTAAACTTCTCATGAGAAACCATGAACAGTAGAGTCCAATCTGAGTCAATTGAGAGACAGTTAACCACTTCAAACAATAGATGAAGAGTTGCGCAAAATCGTAGATACTAGCTCATTGGTTCACACTTTGATTTATTCTATTTTTAGAGTATTATTTACCTCTGAATACAATTTACTATTATTGAAAAATTACTTTTGTTTAAAAGAAGTCAATATATTGACCAAAAAAGAATGTTAAGTGCTGGCGAGCGAGACTGATAGGTCCTGGGTTCGAATCTCGCGAGGCGGGGTCGTGGATGCACACAGCTGAGGAGTCTCACAATAGGACGAAATGGCTGTTCAGGGCTTCCAGGCTTTCCATGGTGGTCTGTCTTCAATTGACTCATGATATCAACTATATAAAATCACTAAAATCTCCACGAAACCCCCTTCAGATAAATAAGAATGTATCTCGAGATTCCAAAGCAGGACGGCCGTCCACTGCTTCCATGTTTTCCATGGTGGTCTAGCTTCAATTGACTCATGATTTTACCAATAAAATTACTATCATATCCACAAAATCTCTTTCTGATTATAATCATTATATACTCACTAATGTACTGTCTCCATGAGGTATTTCCTGGAGTTCTAGTGAGAAGCAGTGACCAGTGGAGTTCAACCGGGTCTATTTTTAGATAGTAACCCACTGAAGAGAATGGTGGACGGTTACTCAACTTTGTGTATTGGTTGAAGTTAGACATCACCATTGTTGGATGCCGGCTCAAAGGTCTAGTGCTTAAGCGTTCGTGCGCAAAACTGATTGGTCCTGGGTTGGAATTTCGTGAGGCGGGATAGTGGATGCGGACTGCTGAGGAGTCCCATAACAGGATGAAACGGCTGTCCGGTGCTTCCAGGTTTTCCTTTTTTGCTCTACCTCAATTGGCTAATGAATTTAAGTATAAAATTACTAAAATCTCCACAAAACCCTCTTCTGATTATAACACGTTAATATGACAGACTTTAACTGCCATCATTAATAATCGGATGTCCAAATTGACTTTATAAGGTTCCAGTGTGTAACTCATTACTTGAAAGCTAAGTTCGGATATCATCAATCCAAATGAATGCTTATGTCCGAGGCTATTACATCTAATCTCTGACAAAGTAACAAATTGATTACTGACAGATTCTACTAAAGTTATACAGAACATTCATCGGATATTCTCTAACTGCCAAACATTTTTAGTCATTCCTAAATTTAGTTAGTTATTCATCTCTTCGTCTTCATGAGATGTATTTCTTCATTTTTTTAACAGGTGGTCCATGTACCATTGATTATTCACATACACGAACACCAGATCATTTATTTACAGATCCACCAGTTTCAGAATTAATACAACGTCGTGGTATTTACAGCGGTTTAATGTCTAGACAATTAGCTTATGTTCCACCAATAAGTCAACAATTATCAAATCAATCCACTGAACAACACGATCGAACTGATGAGTCGCATTTATTTAAACAAAATTCAGAAGATTTATTCAATGGAAACATTCGAAATATTAAACAAATGCCAACGATCACTTTGAATTCTTCAATGGATGAAAACGACGATAGCGATAATGATAATGTTAATAAAGAATCGAATCATGAAAGTGTGGATTGTCATCCACGTATGCCAAATGATACGACTACTACTACTACTAATAATAATAGATTAGTCAATAATCGTATTGGTAATGTGAGTAATACTTCTAGTCAATCAAATTGGATGTTGAAACGTGGCAGTTCTCCATCAATTAATTTAGTAAGTTTTATGTATGGTTTATGGTGTTCTTAGTAGCAAAATTATTGATTATAAACACTCTTTATGAAGAAAGTAAAAGAAGGTTACAGCAGGATCGCCACTGGCTTCTATTTTGAGCCATATCTGATAACGTCTCTAGCCACTGTGTTGTACCATCTCTCAGACCCCGGCCAGGGAGTCATGAAGGATCAACAGAAGCTAGCCCTTTGCAGCTTTCTTTCATACCACGACACCATGTCATACACTGACCACCTCTCCACTTTTTGCAACCAGTCCCAGAGTCGGCAAATAATGCACGACGTAAAATTCTCTGGGACGACATTCGTGGAACGTGTCCAAGCCACCGAAGTCGGTGTTCCAAGATGGTGACACCAATTGAATTATCGTCTCTGCGCCCGAACACACGATGCCGAACCTCTGCATTACTAACATGGTGTTGCCTCTGGATGTCAGCAATCCTTTGGAGACAATGATGATCGAACACAGAGAGTCGTCTAACATCCTCAACTCGGAGAGGCCAGGTTTCACAAGCATAGAGCAAAACTGCTCTCATCGACGCTTTGTAGATCCGACCTTTTACAGCCAGACTAACATCACGAAGGCGCCAAAGATGGCCCAGATTGACATAAGCCGCTCTGTCTTTCACTATACGTGCATCGATCTCATCACTTATGCCACCACCAGCACACCTAGATACACGAACTTCTCAACTACTTCAATCTGCTCACCATCCAGGGTGAGTACAGGATGAGAATCCTGCCAGTCCTGTAGGAGTTCTTTGGTATGAGGATGGTTAACAGGAAGTTCTAAGTGATACAGGTTTATTACTATTGGATACTTGTAAGCAAAACTCAACTGTAATCTTGAAAGAATGAATGATTTATGGAGAATTCCAACTATCTAAGATATTATGTCAAGTCACATCTTAATGTATAGAATTCGATTAGCAATAAAGTACCAGACAAACATGATGATGGTCATTACTATTCAGTGATTAAATCAGTTGTACACTAATGAGTTTTACTAGACAATTATGGAGTAGCTCATAACTAGCTATTTTTTGCTATTAGTTGTTGATACTCTACTTAGTGGGACTTTTGATTATTGACAACTTACTGAATAATTAATTTATTCGAAATTATCAAGTAATTTATTTAAACACATAAACACTGGTACAAGGAGGCACCAGATATATGTGCTCTGCACAAATCTCATTTGATTTGTGTGAGGGCTGTGATACTGCCCAGGTGCCCAAACTGAAGCAGGTGGATTTCTTAAGGAGCCACACCCCGAGGCTTTGACCTGAATGTCTGATCCACAAGGCAGTGAAGTATCGTGAGGAGATGCAGTCATATGATAACCGGTGACCAACGATTGATTCATACGTCATTTTTTCCTTCAGGACACTGGAGTCCATGTGCGCCATTGGTTTGGAATCAGGGTTTTCCGACTCCCCTAGCTGGACTCAATGTGTCCACTAATCCGGTTAAAGTGCCGGACATTCGCTTTTCATCCTCTCAATTTCGTAAACAACAATAATGCCACTATGAGAAGGCAATGGGTAGCACTTCCCTGTTAGAGGCTATATACGCGTGGTCGTGTGAGAGCGTTTCGAGAGAGAGGACGGGCCGTCCCCACTCTCGGCCGTACCAGGGCATTTGGAGGCACATTTAATCCACAAGGCGGTTGGGGCAACGTTGGGAGATGTAGTGTCATGATTGCCGAAACCCAACAATAGGATCATACGCCTTTTGTTTCCTTAGCATTCTAGAGCTCATGGTAGCCATTGGTTTGGAATCAGGGTTTTTCAACTCCCCTAGATGAAATCTCCATATACATCGATCTAGTTAAAGCTCCAGACATTCACTCTTTGTCCTCTCCATTTCATAAACAACACCCCCGCTACTGTGAGAAAGCATTTAGCAGAACTTTTCTGACAGTTGCTATGTATGCTTGACCATTTGAGAGCACTTGAAGAGGAACAGCAATCTCTCTTCACTCATCGACTATATCAGCACATTTGAGGACTAATAATCATACTTGACATACTTTAATGTATGTTTAACAGATTGAATTCACTTTTCAATGAATATAGAATAGATTCTTTCTTTTGGAAATCTGTTCACTCCTGATCACATTTTATGATTGTTTTTTTCTCGAAAATAGTACACATGGAAGAAAAATTGTTTTTTATTTTTCAAAAATTAATATATGACATTTGATTGTATAATGTACTAGTACTTTATTATTACTACCATTACTATTACTCTCACTACTATTAGTACCATTACTATTATTATCATTACTATTATTAGTGTTACCATTACTATTATTACCGCTATTATTATTAACATACTGTCAATGGTAATTCATTAGTACAAAATCAAAAACAAACGGTACATTGAATGAGTAGATCAACCATCATTAAATGTAGATAATGAGTAAGTTATGAAAAAAGAGGTAAAACAAGTACGAGCATGTTTCGATGTATGAAAAAAAAATACACAATTACTAGTGTGTTTTGATGTTTTTTAACGTAGTTTGTTAAAATAAATCGATTATTTGTAGAACTGAAACAGTTAATTTTTCTATTAATCATAGTCTCATGAATTCAATTATATTCACAAAACCCCCTTCTGACTGTCTCCAAGAGGTATTTCCTGGAGTTCTAGTGAGAAGCAGTAACCAGTGCAGTTCAACCAGGTCTGTTGTGACATAGTAACTCACTGAAGACAATGGTGGATTTGTTGCTTAATTTCGTGTATTGGTTGAAGGTAGACATTACCAGTGTCGAACGTAGGTCTAGTGGTCTAGAGATTAAGCGTTTGCGCGCGGCCGATAGGTCCCGGGTTCAAGTCTCGTGAGGCGAGATAGTGAGTGCGCACTGCTGTTCAGTGCTTACAAGTTTCCCATGTTGGTCTAGCTTCAAATGACTCATGAATTCAACTATTAAATTACTATAATATCCACAAAATCCCTTTCTGACTACAATCACATTCTGCTTTTTTATCGTTGATAAGTTTTTAAAAATAATTCATGAATAACCCCTGTTTATTTTTTTTGTTTGTATTATTATTTACTCCATTCACGAGTGGATTATTCGAACTCGCTATTGGTTTTCACCATAAATTGATTTTGTTTTTGGAATACCAATGAAAATTAGGAAGTACTGAACAACTGTTCCGTTCTAGCGTGGCAATCCCCTACTGTATATACCTTGAATCTCATGAATATCCACAAAACTATGATGTCGAAGAAATATCACCGCTAGCTTATTAGTGACGTATTTCAACATATGTTACAGAGATCTAAGACAGAAGGCGTAATGTTTGAAGTTTAGCCACTGCACCCACAATTTATAAAGCTTGTCGTACTGTAATGAGAATTGATTGAATTGTTAGATATTTAACATCGGCATTGATCAAGATTCGATGTATATATTCGAGCGTGATATTTTCAAGTACCACATATATGTGTGATGTATACAACGTTAGATGATTAAGATTATGAGACAAGTTTATGGCTCTATATCTAAAATTTGAGGTTAAAAGTGTTGGAAACACAAATAATACTGCACATCTAGATGCCGTTGGTCTGTAGAAATTATTTTATTCTGATACTGATGTTTCTTTCATAGGTCGATCCCAATTGGTGCCAGAGCATTGGTTATGATAGTTAGGTGCGCTCATCATAAGACTTAGAAATCCTGAGTTTAATATCTGGCTGAATTGTGTTTGCACACTACTGGGAATTTATACACTTATACAAAACAGTTGTTTATTTCTCAGAGCTATTCAATTGTAACTTAAATGAGATCAATCTGTAATGACTACCATCAACAGAATAGATGTGTAGTGAACGAAGACTTTGTGAAGAATAACCTATTTATTATTTAATGTAGAATCACACAATGGTTTAGTCAATTGTGAAAACCATGCATTAGGTGCATTATATGGACATCTTCCATCAGTTGTCCGTTATATCCTTCATGATTCTTCCAATTCTGTTTATATTCCAATTCCTTTCTGTTCTCTTCGGTTCAATCTTTTTTGGCAAGTATTCTACTTCTGATTGATGTTACATACTACTTATATCTTTCAGCATGAGTGGGATACACTACAGATGAAACTGTTATTTCCAGAACTTAGATTCTTGAGATACCGCTTACAACTTGAGCACTCGAATGCTTGAACCCTCCAAGTCTCAAGTCAGAAGACAGAAGACTAGTGGGAAGGAATCTTATCCCAAACAGTGTCCAATATAGTACAAAACATTCAAGTATTTATGGTTTTTAGTAAAAAGGAAGCCACTATTATAATCATCCAAGCCGTATGCAGTGACTCCTAGAGTTTGTCTAATAGAGAAAATACACGTCGACAATCTGGAATATTCTTCTAGAAAAAAGGATGTTTTCGGCTTTTTCTGAGTAAAAATATGCTAAACAAAACCAAAGAATTAAACTGGATACACTTCTTTTACTTGGTCCGAAAACGTGTCAAGTTTAGAAAGAGGTTCAGAGGTTCTAAACTCCCATATAGCTCTATAATAGTAGGCCTTTGGGGCCACGATCAGGTCACAAAAGCTCTTTCAGACTCGACCACATAGCTTCAATATAGTTTGTGTGTACTCTGGTTGTTGCGTCCACAAAATGCCGCTCGTGGATAACGACACGATGCATATAACCAAGTTTATGTAGGCATCTGTACGCTTTCCAATCACCCGTATATATTGTAGCAGCCGGCTGTGACCAGTGTTACTGGTGCTTCTACTATCCAGTTTGCAACGATTGTTATAATTTGCCTTAGTCTCAATCTGGATCGATCTAAACAAATCCTATTCTAGCAGACTTCTTCCTCCAAGACATATTGCATCAAAAGACAACATCATCACAATAGTCTGAATAAGGTCCATAAGTCATTTATTTATCACAGTCACAAATGAGGGAACTTCTTACTAGTTACATTTGTTGTAGCCGCTTAGTCATCACGTTTTCTCTAAAATCCGCTGTGAACCGATCGCACGTGACCATCAGGTACTGAAATTGGCGCTGTGACCTTGAAATCCCTCACACGTTTCTGATTGGCTCTTCCATAAGTTATGGTCTTGCCTAAATTTCTTGTATCTTTATTGATAGATTGTTCTCACAAACAGTAAATCACTTAACCAGGATTCTTGAATTGTGATTACACCACAATTGCGGTACATGTTTATACGTAGTAGGAATTGAAGACAGTCCACTTTGCCAATTTGTAATCTCCAGTTAGATGTTAGCAGTTCAGGAATTGACAACACAATACCTCTTATTGTAATTTTTTGTCACTTGTACAGTGAAAGGTTATAAGCGTTTCCATAAATGCATTTGAATAGGTTTTGTGATTAACAGACATAACGATGTGTTAAAACAAACAAGAGAGAAAGAGATAACTTGTTGAAGAATCTAGATGACAGGAAGAGGTAGACCGGATCTTCAAGCAAGACGCCTCTAAATTTGAACCGGTAGTGAGCCAGTAATTAGATAGACGATGTGTTCACACGACACTTAATTGATAACTTCTCGTTTTTGGTTACATGTACTTGGTGTGAATAATGCATCACAACTAAGTCGTAAACTTCATACATCTTTTTTACAAACTATCACGCTGAAAACTAGAGAGGATTTGATTTTTGTCTGTCATGATGGTCTCTTTAAAACTGAAAGGGTTATGTCTTGAGCTGTATTCTTTTTACCTTTGAGGCATCTAAAATGATGATGAAGCATGTATTGGATGCCCCTTGGTTTTCAAAGATTTCCTCATTGACACAGGTTTATAACAAGAATTACGTTATAGAAATCTTTTGAAAAAACGTCCATAAAGTAATATATTTACAATGCATTGTAAGTGAGGAAATTCAAACACTGAAGAATATTGGTTCAAAAGGACGGATTGAAAGGAAACTCAAGTTCTCGGGAAAGATAAAGACTTAATGGGTTCGCGCTACTATAATCTATTCTGTGTCATAATAATTAAAGTCCTTATCTATTGTTTAGATTAGATTAACCTCAAATGGAAACTTCTTACCTACGAACACGCATCAGTTCAACAACAATTAATTATTTCCTGTACTGACCCCAAGTCTTTATATGGCTACCTCCTCCTTTCTTCTATGTTCATCTTATCTCAGCTGATATTGTGAATAAAGTGGGCGTTGATTAGGTATTCATAACAGATTTCCCAGCCGCCACTATCTACGACGATTCATTCCTGATGGGAATTAATCATAAGGATGAAATCACTATATATACGGTCACCAGTTAATTTAGAATGTATTTATTTACGTACTAATATTGATTGACCAGTTAGTATTCATTGTACAAACTCTATGTCATACCGCACTATCCTAATCATTAGGCAAAATGATAATATGAAATATGAGACTAAATAAGTTATATTGCCCCAATATCATAATAAAAACTCATCGACTTATTCTTAGTGACCTTTCTTCAATAAACATAATTTTTCAAAGTTGAAATCATGAGTCAATTGAAGCTAGACCAACATGGAAAACTTGGAAGCACTGGAAGGCCGTTTCGTCCTAATGTGGGACTCCTCAGCAGTGCGCATCCACGATCCCGCACTCGCGAGATTCGAACCCAGGACCTACCAGTCTCGAGCCAGAGCCCCCAACCGATAGACCACTGAGCCGACCGGCATCCAACGGTGTTAGTATCTAACTTCAACCAATCCACGAATTATGAGCGACCATTCACCATTGTCTTCAGTGAGTTGTTATCTCACAACAGACGTGGTTGAACTCCACTGGTTACTGCTTCCCACTAGAACTCCAGGACATTTATCTTGAAGTCAGTTACTAGTGTGCATATGATTATAATCAGAAGGGGATTTGTGGAGATTTCAGTATTTTTCAAAGTTGAAATCTCCACAAATCCCTTTCTAAACATAATTTTATTAAATAATTTAAGCTACTTAAAAAAGTGTTAGTAATATAATTTGATGCTTATAAATTGTTCTGTTTATTTAGAGTGATATGCCAACTAATCGAACAATGAGAACTGGTTCATGTGCATTTCTACCACAAATGAATGAATTTAATTCAACTAAATTAAATCGTAATTTGAAATCAAATAAAGATATTGCATTAGCTGCAAAAGAACATGTGGAATCAATGCATCAAAGTTTACGAACACGTTTATTATATGGAAAGAATAATGTATTAATGCAACCGGTAAATTTTTGTACTGAGTGTTCTTTTTGTTTGTTTGTTAGGTTAGTTGATTATAGACTATTGTTCTATAACTTAAGTATCATCAACTCAACATCATTCAACGTTCAACATAGGGATTTGTGGAGATTTTTTTATTTACACAAATGAATTCACGAGTCGATCTAAGCTAAACCACCATTGAAGATCTGGAAACATTAGATGGCTGATTCGTCTTAGTATCAGATTCCTAAACAGTGAGAATCCACAGTCTCACACTCAGGACTCAAACCCAAGACCTTAAAATTCATGTACGAACGCCCAACCTCTACACCACTGAGTAGGCATTCAACGGTGTTAATGTCTAACTTCAGTCGATCGGTGATCATGCGTTACCCTTCATTCACTGTCTGGGGTGAATAACTGTTTCGCACTCGACATGGATTGGACTCCACTAGTCATAGCATCTTACTAAGACTCTAAGAGTTCCATCTGGAAGCTAGTCACATATTAAACTTAATGAGAATGAGGAGAATTCAATGAAAACGTTTTCTCACGGATTTTAAGATTTGTTAAGGTTAGTCTCTTTCAGTATGTCAGCATAGTGAGAGTTGTGTTTCAGTATAACCTTTATTCACAATTTTTTACGTATCTGTGTGAAAATGCGAAACCTTAAAAATACTTTTGTATGCGTAGAAACCATTCGTTAGTTGTATGAATTAAGAAGTCTAGTTGATTAACTAAACTAAAAGCGAAAAGTACTAGGATTCGACTCACGATGTAAACATCCGTATTAGACTGTTTTTATTTTATTTTATTTAAACACATAAAGGGGGGCACCAGATGTATATGCTTCACAGAAATCTCATTTGATTTGTGTGAGGGCTGTGATACTGACCGGGTGCCCAAACTGAAGCAGGTGGTTTTCTTAGAGGGCCACACCCAGAGCCTTTGACCTAAAGCTCTGATCCATAAGGCAGTGCAGCATCATGAGGAGATGCAGTCATATGGTAGCCGGCAACCAACGATTGGTTCATACGCCATTTGTTCCCTCAGGATACTGGAGTCCATGTGTACCATTGGTTTGGAATGAGGGTTTTCCAACTCCCCTAAATAGACTTTTCGTGTCCACCAACCTGGTTAAAGCGCCTGACATTCGCTTTTCATCCTCTCAATTTTGTAAACAACATCCGTGGTATGAGAAGGCAGTGAGTAGGACTTCCATGGAAGAGGCTGTATATGCGTGGCCATGTGAAAGCATTTGGAAAGGGAGAGCTAACTCTCCCCACTTTCGACCGTCCCAGGGCATTTGGGGGAGATAGATAAATCTGTAGATAAATCCAGTCTTAAATAGATTACATAACTATTAACAATCCAAATATGAACACCTATCTCAAAAAAGAAATGTCACTCTTTTTTTTCACTTTTGTTTTAGTCTAATTCATCTAATCCAATACCTGGTTATTTATCTCTAATCGATAATGAATGTGGTAAATTGATTATACTTAAATGGACACCAAATTCAGCTGTAACTACACCACAAAATATATCAACATTAACTAATAGTCATAATCAAGAATTTTGTTTCTCTACTGATTCATTACTGGATACAAGAATGGATTTAGATGATTTAAATGAAAAAGAGTAAGTTGAACTCGTTTTTATTCGGTCTTCTGTTTTACCAATTAATGTTACTTACTTACTTACGCCTGTTACCCCTCGTGGAGGATCATAGGCCGCATATCAGTATTCTCCATCCAACCCTGTCCTGGGAAATCCTTTCCAATTCTTTCCAGTTGTTATTCATTCCTTTCATATCTGCTTCTATTTCCCGGCGTAATGTGTTCTTTGGCCTTCCTCTTTTCCTCTCCGCTTCCGGATTCCAAGTTAGCGCTTGCCTCGTGATGTACTTTGTTGATTTCCTTAATGTATGTCCTATCCACTTCCAACTTCTTTTCTTAATTTTATCTTCAGATGGAAGCTGGTTTGTCCCCTCGCTAAAAAAATGCTAACCAGAAAAAATAATTCAAATCAATCAATGTATTTGTAATTTATATCATTTGACGGAAGCCACTATGATAGGTGTAATACCCCTTGATCAGCATCAACGAACCAATTGTAATCTTATGATAGGCACTTAGCCTATTGAATATTAAATATGTCATTTCTTTTCCTTTCATTGACTTCTACTCTGGAGTCACTAAGTGTGGTGGCTTGTAAATGTGTAGATTAAAGTATTGTCTAGTCTATACTCTGGTTTACAAATCTGGGTCATGAATGCAGGATCTGATATAACGTGACTTATCTCATCATCGTATTGATACATTATCGAAGTATACCAGAGAGAGAGAGAGAGAGAGAAGGAGAAATATTTTAAACCATCCAGTAGATCAGTTTTGTAACATTATTCAAAGCTAATTATAGTAGATAAGATACCAGATTTTACTGATCAAGTTTTCCAGAGCTTTTAGAAGACATAAATTGGTTGTTTAGATCATCCTATTGATGTTTAAGAATACACATGATCAATCACGTATTGGCATATGTGCTTCCTGTACGGATTACCTCGATATTCCCAGTAAGTCACAAGTATTATAAGCAGAGATGGTTGATGGATAACAGTGGAATACAGGACTCGCGTTCTGTCCTATTTGGGACTTGTCAGATGGATGTGCCCACATCTCAGAGTTGATGTTCACTCCGAAATTCTAACTCAATACTGTCCGCCTCAAGCACCATCATATTATTCACTTAGCTAACTGAATCCAGACAGCTGCTTGTTAGCTAGCTGCTGATCAGTCCCAGACAAGACGAAATGTACTTCCTGGATTTTACTGCTAGCCACTATCCATCTCTTTTAGAAGACAGTGTATTCTGCTAACTACTCCAACACCATGACCAGAATTTTCAATACAAATGTCAACACAGTTTCACTGTATGGGGCGGAAACCTGGAGAACAACGAAAGCCATCGTCCAGAAGATACAGGTGTTTATTAACAGTTGTCTACGCAAAATACTTCTGATCCGTTGGCCAGACACTATCAGCAACATTATACTATGGGAGAGAACAAGCCAGATTTCAGTGGAGGATGAAGTCAGGAAGAAGCGTTGGGAGTTGATAAGGACATACATTGAGGAAATCACCCAACTGCATCACAAGGAAAGCCCCCACTTGAAATCTTCAAGGCCAAATGAGAAGAGGAAGACCAAAGAACACATTACACCGAGAAATGGAGACAGACATAAGAAGAATGAACAAAAGTTGGGTAGAACTAGAAAGGAAGGCCGAGGACAGAGTGGGTTGAAGAATGCTGGTCTGCTGCCTTTGCTCCATTGGGAGTAACAGGCGTAAGTAAGTAAGTACGTTATTCGTAAAACGTAGCCAATCAACTGCAATCCTCAGATGGAACTGATAAACTTGCAACGTGATGATAACAATCAATGTAAATTCCTCCGGTATTCAAATTTAGCAAATCCTGTTATATGTAAAGCATCTTCAGTTAAATATTCAATATATTATCATTGAATATCCTCTCTTTATCTAATCTCTCATTGATTTTTTGATAAAAATTTTCTTGTTCCTAGAACTTACTGGGGTTATGCCGTTAAAATCAAAATGTCTGATGTTGTTTATGGACATTATCATGAATTTGGTAAGTGTGTTCAATATTTAATTGTCTTATCAGTATAAAGGTTGAGGAGATTATGAAGTTTTGATTGAGATCATGAATCGATAAATATTAGACCACCATTGAAAACCTAGAAGCATTGGGCATCTGTTTCGTCCTAGTATGGGACTCCTCAACAGTACGCATCCACGAACCCGTAAATATACTTTACTAATATGCGTATTTATTGTATATGTAAACTAGAGATGAAGTAACCAACGTAATTAATGTTAGCATCAATTGACTTATGATCTCAACTCTATAAAATTACTAAAATATCCACCAAACCCCTTCTGATAATGATCATGTGCTCACTAGTGACTGGCTTCATGAGGTGATTCCTGGAGTTCTAGTGAGAAGCAGTAACCAATGGAGTTCAACCACGTCTGTTGTGAGATAACAACTCACTGAAGACAATTAGTGAATGGTCGCTCATAATTCGTGGATTGGTTGAAGTTAGATACTAACACCGTTGGATGCCGGTCGGCTCAGTGGTCTATCGGTTGGGGGCTCTGGCTCGAGACTGGTAGGTCCTGGGTTCGAATCTCGCGAGTGCGGGATCGTGGATGCGCACTGCTGAGGAGTCCCACATTAGGACGAAACGGCCTTCCAGTGCTTCCAAGTTTTCCATGTTGGTCTAGCTTCAATTGACTCATGATCTCAACTCTATAAAATTCGTATGTCGATTGTTATGAAAGTATACTAGCAGCAAATCCCCGTATATAATTATCGTCTTAAATCGCTTTAGTTTATGACGGAATAAAAATAAGTCAAATGTGAGGATGAAGTTCAAATGAGTAGATTTTGTACACTCATTGATCCAAACAGACAATCAGAGAAACGAAGCGAAGAGTTGAGAGTGAAGTGAAACGAGATGACTTGCGGTGATGAAGGCGATTGAGCCAACTTAATTTGACCAAGCGTGACTCAATATGCATGTTCAAATAAAAGTAAGTTACAAAGACGTGATGAATAGGGTAAGCGATTAACAAACACACGATCATATAAAAATAATCGGGGTAATAAGCGAATAGGTGACAAGGTTACAATATGGCTTGAGAAGAATAAATAAATTGGTCTATGCAGAGGCTAGAATAGCCTATGTGAGCTTGACACAGATACCAGCTACTACGGGTTTTATCAGTATAAAAGATAGGTATATTAGTAAACTTCATATTTAACTGTTCAACATTTTGATGACCATTTAGTCAAGTTCATTAAGTGCCCACCTCTATCAATAGATTGTACCTAGCGGTCAAATCCAAAACGTCTGTTTGGTCATTTCTGAGGCTCATCATCTGAATGTATATTCATCATAAAATAAATTAAATTATTACAAAAATATCTAACAATTCAAACAGTAACAGTCAGTACAAACTGTTGAAAATGACGTTTTACCCGATTTAAGTGAATGAACATTGTTTTACCATTAGAAATCAATTAACTTCAGTCAGTCACAACGTAGAACTTCGTACGTACGTACGTACATCAGTTCGAGTTGCCATACCACATTAGCACAGAGATACAGTTGTCGATTCAAATTCCATAGTGGTAGAGGTAGTAGGAGTATAAGCAGTAATCGGAAAGATTAGGGCTTGAAGATGTTATTGAAGCAGTATAATCCAGTGAAATGAATTTGAAAAGAGAAAAAAAGAAAGGGACATGAAGAATTCAGAAGATTAGAATTTGGTAGAACACAAAGAGTGGAAGCACCTGAGTCATTGTAGACGATTTTGAGCCATGTCATTCAAGGTCTCTAACCATCGATTGCTATCATCTCGTGAATCCCAACCAGGTAGTCTACACCTACCAACATGGCTCAGTGCACTTGTCAGTGACTTCATGTATTTGTGCCACGTTTTGGTCTGGCCGCCCCTAGCTTTCTTCCAACTTACTCCTACACCATAAAACATTGAACGTCGGGGCAGTCGGTGGTTGGGCATACGTAAAACGTGTCTCAGCCATCTCAACTAATGAAGTTTCACTACTTCATCAATCGATTTGCCATCCTTACCTAGTATCCGTTTCCTAACAACTACATTGCTTACTAGGTGGTCCCAGGATATACGAGCAATGCTTCGAAGACACCTATGATCAAAAATTAGTAGCCTACGAATATCCTCTACTCTTATCATCCATGTTTCACTGTCATAAAGTAGTTTGTATGGTTTATTTCTTTTACAGACAATCAATATACGCTAACATTGATTCGAAATCAGGGTTTTCCAACTCCCGTAGATGAACTTTCCGTGTCCACCAACCCAGTTAAAGCGCCGGACATTCTCTTTTCGTCCTCTCAATTTTGTAAACTACACGCACGCCACAATAAAGGCAGTGAATAAGACTTCCCTGACAGTGGCTGTATACGCGTGGCCATGTAAGAGCATTTCGAGAGAGAGGGCGACCCCTCCCCACTC
>NW_017386096.1:26535-59888 GCF_000237925.1 Schistosoma mansoni | reverse complement strand
CCATCTCAATTGACATCATCTGTTACTAAAATATCTCATGAATTTGTTGTTACGATGTACTACTGTTAATCACCCAGTTGTTTCATGGATTCAGTTTCCTGTTTTGTCTTCTCGTTCATTCTGTGTCATCACACGACACATTCCTACCTTATAGTACTTATCTTTATCATATTCTTGTAGTGTTACCGTAGCATGGTGATTAGGATCGTCATACATCCAAACAAGGCTCTACTTTGATGATGACTGGTGACTAATTGATTGATCTTTCTTTTACTAAAATATGTGTCAATATCACCGTAAGAAAGTTCGTCGAATGAAGTTGAATATGAACAAAATGTTCGGTGTGTTTCATTCAGTTTCTTCTTGAAATAGTCTGTGTTTTTGTAACGACAAACTCATGAAACTATGACGTGCGCTATCTATGCAGACTCATATAAGTACCATGTATTAGTACATTTCCGTCCACATTGCTGAGTTGCGGCATTTGTCCTTGATATGCTTGAGCTAAGTCGATTTTCGCGGTAACGAACGAAGGCCAGTGACACAATGATACGATAAACTAATCTAATCTGTTGTCCCAGGCCCCGCTAACTAGATGAAGAAGTCCAAGGCAAATTAGGGAAATATGTGTGTCCGTAAGCAGCCGAATACAAGCAAGTCATAAGGGGAAAAACTCAAACGTATATATACAGCAACAAATTGTCCTTGGGCATCATTATAAAATAGCACACTCAAAGAAACAACGGACCAACCGTCCTCGACGGTTAATTGAAATTATTTCAACTAACAGTACTAACAACGAGGTACAATCAACTCGTGATAAAAGTCTAATATTTTACACGTTTAAAAAGTTTGCAGCTATCTTGACTTACCTAACCTCATAAATAAAGCTGTAATGTCTGAAGCGATGTATCTGAATTTGAGTCTCAATTAGAGGAAGTTAACACGGGTGAATATAAATCCAAACAGTGAGCTATAAGTAGGATAGTGAAAGGATTTTGTCTGAGAGCGCAAGCAAAGCAATTCGCACAGCCTAGTTGCCTAAACTAACCTCGATTTAAGGGAGGGTTCAAGTCTGCGACCCATTCACATTTTATCCAATGACTTTTTTACCAGTACTTTAGATTTCTGTACATATTTTCTGTTACAAAACAATCCTTTCTTCATTTTCCTTCTAGTCACATCAAATTTTTCCATGAAATCTTATCGTCCATCAATGCCATTCATTTTTGGAAACCGTAATTCATTATTACCTCTATCAATATCAACATCAACAACAAACAATGATAATAAAACAAATTCATCCATAATATCATCTCAAAACTTCTCTTCCATTTATGATAAACCTTCTAAGTCAAATCAATCATTAACGAGTTCAGGATTGAAACAACGTATCTATATGAATATATTAAAAGCATTTAATCATACAGATGATATAAGTAATGAAGAAGAATTACAAACATCTTATTCATCACCTACTGTTTGTATACCAGAGGAACAATTCCCTGTTCAACATGTTTATCAGATTGTATCTAAAACTAGAGATGGTCAAACAATGGTATGTGTGATTTCATGCCTATAACGCCCTAAGTTTTGTTAAATATATTTATACTACTATTTGATTTATAAGTAGCTAAAATGTTTAAAAAGATTTTTCTCGTTAGTGTTGGATGTGATGATTTTGTTACAGAATACTCAAACTTTCTTATATTCACTGAGACAGATATATGTCAGTTGCTTAACGTAAGCCAGTTACAAATATTTTATTTAGATGGTTGGTAATGGTAAGTGAGAAGACACATTGTTTAAACCTCACTATTGTAGTACCTCATAGCAATCTTTAAGCAGATCAACTAGATTCGTTACAATAGATAAATGAGATAACATGACTAGGGTGATAAGAATAATAAATTGGATGCATTTCTGACAGTCGCTGTTATTGATTCTTACTCTTATTGATATTCATCTTTTTCCGTTTTACTCATATACTTGGTAGAATTTCGTTTTCTCATACCCTTATTAGTGTAAAAACTTCTGATCATAGGTAAAATGAATGATCACGTTAGCAGATCATACTAAACAGTGAAGATCCAATAACCAATGTCAGATCTTATGGATTACTTAGCTAGCATATTCTTTAGAATCTGATCATGGTATTAAGCGAAAAATAGATAATATGAAAGTTGATCACTACCTAGTTTTACAGAAAGACAGTTACAACCTATTAGGCTCAATAGTAATGACTTGAACTGTAATATGACACTGAGTTAACTGGAATCTTGCGGGACTCATTTCAATCCTGACATACGTTTTCTACTAATACCAACTCAGATAAAACTGAAGTTAATCAAACTCTAATCAATGAAATAAGTCCGGTGATTAGTGAATGGAGATTGTTTGTGATCAAATGTTTAAAAAAATCAATCACTGAACGGCAGTTTCGTCTTGTTGTGGGACTCCTCAGAAAAGCGCATCCACGATCCCGCCTTGCTCGCGCTCGAGCGCTTAACCACGGGACCACTGAACCAGTATCCAAAGGTGTTCATGTCTAATTTCAACCAGTCCACGAAATTGAGCAACCATCCACCAATGTCTTCAGTGAGTTACTATCTCACAACAGATCTGGTTGAACTGCACTACTTCTCACTAGAACTCCAGGAAGTACCTCTGTGAGACAGTCACTAGTGAGCATATGATTATTGTAATTTTTGCCAAGTCAGTGACGTCTAATTTTTCTTACTATGAAGGTTTATAAATCCATGAAATATTGTAAACTGCTGAAGAGTTCCATACTAAGACGAAACAAGTATCCAGTACATCGAGATTGTCAATGGTATTTTAGCTTAGATTGACTCATAAATTCAACTGGATAATTTGTTTCAACTACATTCTTCCATTCAAAAATCTTTTTAAGGGAATGAATAATCTCAACACATCATCTATATTATCCAACCGAATCTCTTTAGAAGGTATTACAGAAGAAATTGTCAATGAATCAGATGATGTTGATGTACAGTCGAAGAACCAACTATCAACCCATGAAGATGTATTCAATAAATTACGTATTAAAATATTATCACATGTATTTCGTAAATGTAAGTTTCCATGCTGTTTGTTTTTTATTCTTCGTCAGATTTTGACTTTGCATTAAAAGTAAAAACTATGTCCGGCGCTTTAACCGGGTTGATGGATATGAAGGATCCATCTAGGCGAGTTGAAAAACCCTCATTCCAAACCAATGGTGCACATGAGCTCCAGGATCCAAAGGGAACAAATGGCGTATGAACTTATTGTTCGTCACCGTCTACCATGATACAACATCACCCAACGTTGTTTCACCGCTTTATGGATTTGACCTCTAGACTCAGGATTTGGGGAGTGGCCCCCTAAGGAAACCACCTTCTTCGGTTTGGGCACCTGATTAGTATTCTAGCCCACACTCAAACCGAATGATTTATGTAGTGCATCCTTGTATCAATGTTTATGTGTTTAAATAAAATAAAGATAACAGATCATTAATTTGTTCAGTACCACTTGGGCTTATGTGCTTTATTGGTTTGGAATGAGGGTTTTCCAACTCGCCTAAGTGGAACCTTCATATCCACCAACCTGATTAAGGCGCCAACTATTCGCTTTTTGCCCTCTCAATTTTGTAAACAACACTCCGGTTGAGAAAAGTCAGTGAGTAGGATCCCTATAGTTTCTGCTATATGTAAGAGATGGTATCGAACCCCATTGGGAGATGAAGAAGGTATACGGTGGATCACTAGAACTGATTTGGCTATATCTACCACATGACCACAGTCAAAAAAGTGTGTCAATATAGAGCAGTATATTGTCTTTGCCTGTCTCTTCTTAAATCAATATTTAGAGTTTTACAAAAACTGATAAAGACGCGTTTAATAAAGCGTGGGGATTGTTAGTCAAATTATGGTAATGAGTCCGCTCACATTATTCATTTTATCTAAACAGGTAAATTAATAAGACCGACAAGTTAAATAAGGAGAGCGTTGTGATTACGCGTTGATATGATGTGGAGAATCTCTGAAACTTAAGGAGAATCGACAAGGCCTTCTTTTATCTTATTCTCTATTATTCTTCATTGGTGTCTATCTATAACTCTTTCAGATATCAAACTCATAGTAACATGTTTTGAGAACGGAAGGGCTAATTTCAGATTACTTCGTCAGAATCCATTATCCATAGTAATAAATGGTAACTGTCACACTCCTGACTTGGTGTACCCACTAGTGACTTACTTCTAGATAGGCTTGTGATATTATCACGACTGTCGGAAATTACCACGTACTATCAATGAAACTGAATGAACATCGTACCGTAGAGCAGATTAATTAAAGTTGAAAGTGTTGACCGTTGATTTCAGAATTGGTAGCATACACCCATTGAGATAACTATGTCTTTTGTTCGGTAAAAAGAACATTGTTGTAGTGGATCAGTGCTCAGGGTTTTCGGCATTTAACGTTACAGATTCGAACCCTGCTCCACCTAATTTTTTGTCAGCAACTGGATATTGTTACTAACCATCACATAGTGTAGCTTGAAACTATGTATGCTAATCTGTACTCAGTAAACGATTTAATAAAGAAGTTTTATCGATTCACAATACATAGTCATCCGTAATAGTTTTCGCAACGAATATTTTAAACCCGTTTTGAAAGTGCTTATTTTTATTTCAATTTTAATGCCTGTTACTTTGATACCGTATAGTAAATGATCTGATACAACTCAAAGTGAGCATCTACAATCTCGCTGGCCGAATTCGAAACTAGCACCTTCTGTCTGGCTCGCTAACGCTTAACATTTAGACCACTGATCCGGCATCCAACGGTATTAATATCTAAACTCAACCAACCCACGATATTGCACGACCACCTTCCGTTGTACTGAGGTGGATACCGGCTCAGCGGTCTAGATGTTGAGCATTCACGAGCGACGCCGAAGGTCTTGGGTTTGAATCTCAAGAGTGAGATCGTGAATGAGCACTACTGGGGAGTCTCACAATAGGACGAAACGGTCGTCCATTGATTCTAGGTTTCCAATGATGGTCTAACATTGATTGATTCATTATCTTAATCAGAAACATAATAATCTCCACAACCTCATATTGTCAAATCAAAATGTTTATCTATTATTATAAATGAATTTGGTAAGAAAGTATTGCTATAAACAAGATTCAAACCTTCTTCATATACATTGTTTCAGATAGTTATTATATTCTTTTCAGGGTATAATCATTTTAATAAACTACGTACAGTACGTAAAAAATTAGCTGATCTAGTATCACCTAATTTTTTAACCGTGGATTCACCAACAAATGCTGAAGAAGGTGTAACTGTAGAATTTTGGAATCAATTAATGACAAATTCTATTCCAGTAAGTCATTGCTAAAAATAATTATTCAGCTTATTGTACTTATATAATGATATTCTCAATAAAGGATCTTTATGAAGATGATAGAATTTACACAGATCGAATCATCGACTGATCACCGATGAAAACAACAACACCCCCGCCACTGTCTTCTCGTGGCGATTGTGTTGTTTACGAAATCCAGAGTAGGAAAATGAAATTCCCCCAAATGCCCTGGTACGACCGAGAGTGGGGACAATCCACTCTCCCTCTTGAAATGCTCTCATATGGCCACGTGTAAATAGCCTCTGTCAAGGAAGTCCTACTCGCTGCCTTCTCGTGGCGGGGATGTTGTTTACGAAATTGAGAGGACAAAAAGAGAATATCCGGATATTTAACTGGGTTGGTGGGTGTAGAGAATCCAGCTAGGGGAGTTGGAAAACCTTCATTCCAAATCAATGGTGCACATAGGCTCAAGTGTCCTGAGGGAACAAATGGCGTATGAACCATTCGTTGGTCACCGGCTACTATGGGACTGCATCTGCTTACGACGCTCCACTGCCTTGTAGATCAGATCTTTAGGTCAAAGGCTCCGGATGTGGCTCCCTAAGAAAACCACTTGTTTCGGTTTGGACACCCGGTCAGTTTCACAGTCCTCACACAAATCAAATGAGATTTGTGTGGCGCATATATATCTGGTGCCCCATTTGTACCAATATTGATGTGTTTAAATAAATAAATAAATAACCGCTAGTTTAAAATGTGAAAACTCAAGTCTCCAAAAATTACACAACTCAATAATAATCATGTGCTCATTAGCGACTGGCCTCAAGACGTAACTCCTGAAGTTCTAGTGAGAAGCTGTGACCATTGGAGTTCAATGCTAGTCGGGTTTTTTATAGTTACCCACCGAAGGTAATTTTTGAAGGTTGTGGAATATCGCGCATTAGCTGAAGTAAGAAACTAACAATTTCGGGCGCCGGCTCATTTTTCTAGAGGTCAAACGTCCACGTGCGAGACTAGGTTCGATTTCCACCTGTGGAATCGTGGGTGCTCATTGTTGAGGATCTCCATACTAATACGAAACGGCCATCTAGCGATTCATGATTCTAATAGTGGTTTAAATGAGATCGCTTCTTAATTTACACTGTGATAACACGGTTCGATCATGATAGACTATATGTTATGAATATGGCGGTTTATCATGTTAATTTGGAAATTTTGTTGAAATATTTTATTCGAAGATCTGTATTGTTTGAATATCCTTTTACATCATTGAATCTCATCAAGAATTTGCTTCATGTAAAGCGACTACCTTCAAGATTAGTTTAGGTACAAATAAGGAGTATACTTATGGGTCTATATGTGGAAACGTTCCAAGATTCGTAACTGAATTGGTAATAACCCAAGCCAAGGCCCTTAACCGATAGACCACTGAGCTGGCATCCAACGGTGTTAATGTCTAACTTCAACTGATCCACGAAGTTGAGCAACCATTCACCAATTGTCTTCAGTGAGTTCCTATCTCACAACACACGTGGTTTTGAACTCCACTGGTCACTGGCTTCTCACTAGAGCTCCTACATATACTTCTCGAAGTCACTGGTGAGCATATGATTATATTCATTATCAGAAGGGGTTTTATGGGTGCCAGCTCAGTGGTCTATCGGTTAAGGGCCTTGGCTCGAGACTGGTAGGTTCTGGGTTCGAATCTCGCGAGAGCGGGTTCGTGGATGCGCACTGCTGAGGAGTCCCGTAATAGGACGAAACGGCCTTCCAGTGTATCCAGGTTTTCCATGGTGGTCTAGCTTCAATTGACTCACGCTTTCAACTATGATAAGTACTAAATCTCCACAAAACCCCTTCTGATAATTAATATAATTTTTTTGTTTAAAAAGTTACATTTACACATATTGAACATTTTAAATTGTTCTATTCTTTTTATGTATAGCAAATCCCATTCAGTGAACTTTGTCGATATATTTATTTTGGTAATTGTGATCCAACAATTAGAAATGAGGTAAATAATAATTATACTACTAATTATCAGTATGGGGTTGTGGAAATTTTTAAAGTTTTTAATTGAGATCATGAATTGATTGATGTTAGACTACGAGTGAAAACCTGGAAGCGCTGGAAGGCCGTTTCTTTCTGTTGTGGGACTCCTCAGTAGTGCACATCTACGATTCCGCTCTCAGGATTCGAGCCCAAGACCTTCGGTCTCTCATGCAAACGCTTAGCTGAGGTAGATACCTGTCTCTATCTGATATGAATTAGCTGGATTATTTGACGTTAGACATTAACACCGTCGGATACTGGCCCAGTGGTCTAGATGTTAAGCGTTCGCGCCCAAGACCGAATATCTTGGGTTCCAATCCCGTGAGTACGATTGTGAATGAGCACTGCTGAGGAGTCCCACGATAATACGAAACGGTCGTCGATGGCTTCCACGTTTCCAATGATGGTCTTAAATCCATGAATTCATGTTCTCAATCAAAATAATTTATATTTTTGTCATACTCTTTGTTTTAAGTAGAAACTTATAGGTTATTAAAAACTATTTAGAGATTCACTCAGATGTTTTGTAGAGAGGGTATTTATCTATCATTATGTAATGGCGAAGGCGAGATATCCGTCTATCAACTAAGGGACGAGTATACTGCGCGGCAGTTCGTTCTGTTCTACTTGACGGCTGCGAAACGCGGCCACTAAGAGTAGGAGATATTTGTAAGTTACTAGTATTTGATTACAGATGCTTTAGAAATCTTGCTCTCATCTGCTGGGATCACCGGGTAAGTAATGTTGAGGTTAGACACATGGTATTAGAGAATGATGGTAAATCAGTTGATGAGGTCATGAATCTCCATCAACTGAGATGGTTGGGCCACGTGTTACGTATGCCTGAACACCGATTACCAGGACGCGCTATGCTGACTAATATTGGTGATTGTTGGAAGAAAGTTAGGGACGGCCAAACAAAAATGTGGCATCAGAGCTTGAAGTCACTAACTTCTAGTCTGAGCCATGTTGGCAGATGCAGACTACTTGGTTGGGGTCCGCGTGACTATCGTAATCACTGGTTGGAGACTCTAGGTGACATGGTTCAAAATCGATCACAATGGCGTAGGTGTATACACTCTTTATCTTCCCTTAAGCCTTGAGATTAAAGTTGCTTCATATTTGTCTTCCTTTCTATACTATATCCTTATATACAACCTATCTTTTATATATTACTACCATTGAAGTAACTACTTCTATGAATTTAGTGTTCATCTTGTTGTACTAATGAGGTATGTCAACTTGGATCGATGCATATATGTGCCTGATCCTATGTTGTAACCGACTGACTGACTGATTGAATCCACAATATTTTTCCTTTAATTCTATCACGTATAGGTATGGCCATATTTATTGGGTTTATATACATGGAACTCAACTAGTGAACAATTGAATGAAGTCAATATACAACAAAAGGAGATTTATACCAATGCTTTAAATACATGGAATCGTGTTGTACAATATTTAAAACAAGATGTTCGATATGCTAATTTCGTAGCAATGATTCCACCTAAAAATGATTCAACTGAATCTAATGAGTGTTTATATGACACGAAACTACTTGTCAATAATGAATTGCCATTGGTAAGTGATTATTAATTACTTAATTACTTATGCCTGTTATCCCTCGTGGAGGAGCATAGACCGTTCTTCAACATTCTTCACATAACTCTATCCTAAGCAATCCTTTACAGTTCTTTCCAGTTGCTATTTATCCTTTCGATGTCCGATTCTCGAAGCAATGTGTTCTTTGATCTCCCTCCTTTCTACCTGCCTTCAGTATTCCAACTTAGGGATTGCCTCGTGATGTAGTTTGATGATTTCCTCAATGTGTGTCCTATCCACTTCCAATGTCTTTTCCTGATTTCCTCTTCAGCTGGATGCTGGTTTGTTCTCTCTCACAGTAGGATGTTGTTGATGGTATCCAGTCGACGGATATTGAGTATTTTGAGCAGACAATTGTTTATAAGTACTTGTACCTTTTGATGATACTTGTGGTAGTTCTCCACGTTTCAGCTCCGTAAAGTAGAACTGTATTGACGTTTTGTATTGAATATTGTGACTTTGATGTTGGTTGATATTTGTTATGAGTTCCATATATTTTTCTAGGTGATCACGGGTTTCTATTATTTACTCATTAGTTAAACGGGAAAATAGATTTCTTAATGGCTAGAGTAGTGAACTCCAAATCATCTGCTCTGTAATTCCCACAAAGTTCAAAGACTTTAGAACCTCATGGCGGAGATATGACATTTAGACCATTGTGTTGAAGTCCTCTTGGTCAAGTAATTCGTGATATAGCTCAACAAACGGTCTATAAACATCAGTGATACTTGTCTTTGAATTATTCTTCTCATATGATGAAACCATAGAGTGAACAATGCCGACATTAAACATAGAATACTGCGTCAATATAATGACAATAACTTTAATTAATACTATGACTTTCGATTTACATTTATCAGTTGGTTGAATCTTCCCATTTATATCTAACTGATGAGCCCTAAGTAGGACGAAATGTACATCCTGGATTCCACTTCTAGCCACCGTCCATTACTACTTAAAAATACGATATATTTTGTTACCATAGGCAATCAGCAGCACCAAAGATTCAATACTGTGACAAATATACAAGTAAATTGTAATTACGTACATAGTTGTCAATATTTGGTACCTGGCACTCATACTCAAATACGAAAGTTCCATAGTGTTATGTGCCGATAAGAATTATGAATGGTAACTTTTGAGGACTATTTATGGATCAATACTATGTGTATATTTTTATTGTATAGATGTTAACTAACTAAACTATTCATGTTCGTATCCCTCTTACTATGAGCTTTGCTTTGACCCATAGACTATTACTATACCATTTGCCGTTCTTCAGTTATCCTCAATCTATTAATTACTGTTCCCCCAATTCACAGCCACCTTGAACTGAGTCTTGTACAAATGTTATTCTCTATTTTATGGTACGATGTGTTCTGTTTATTTAATATATAAATACAGTATGTTCAAAATAAATGATTCATATTGCAGAGGCTGTTATTGATGTTTTGGACTTAACTGGCTGGGCTAAACAGAAAGCAGGACCTAGAAGCACTCTAGACTGCTTGTACGGGATTCGTGTGTCATTGGTCCGATCGATAAGTTGCTGTATTCTGATTGGCGACATCGTCACGTCATATATTAAACAGGACAGTCAGGCTACAAGCTATCACATATAGAATTTTAGTTGTTGAAACTACTTTTTTTCATTTATCATATACTGGATACATGAATCCCGGTATAATTGCTTATGGCTTCTTTGACTGATAAACTATAAAAACATGTAAACAGTTGCTGTGTTTCGTTTGAGTATCTCACGATTTAACATTACCACAGGTTCTTAGAGTTTAATAAAAACATAGGAATTCATTTGGTTAGTAAAGAAGGTTTGTAGCTCAGATAGGATAGTCTTAGTGGGCTTTTTTTCTCATCAGGACAACATTACCAGCACTGGGACGTCAGACAGAAGTGAGTCATTCAAATTTCTCCACATATGACAGATAGCTTGTCTTGTAGACTTTAGCCTTAATTGTTTATTGATGACCTGTTGTAACCTGGATATTTATTTTGATTGTCTTATCCTTTAACCTGATTCTTGATCCTATATTGCCCTTTGTTATTTTGATTGGTTGGTAAATTGAGTCAATTTCTATTGTTCGTTGATTGGCCTAAAATTCCAAGCTCCTCTAGCCTTCTTTATATTTCCTCTGACCGAAATCTTAGCATCATTTCATTTTAATATGTATCAACAATTGTCCATATACTTTGATATAATTAAATTTAACTCACTTCTACTTGAAGTTTCTGTCTTTAATGTTATTCAGAAGAACACTAGAAGCTCCACGATTAAACTATTTACCTTAGAGTATGAAACTCCATCACAAATAATTAGTTCAGAAGGGGATTTGTGGAGATTTCAGTATTTTTCAAAGTTGACATCATGAGAAGTCCCATAATAAGACGAAACGGCCGTCCAGTGCTTCCAGGTTTTCAATGATGGTCTGGCTTCAATTGACTCATGATTTCAACTTTGAAAAAAACAATTAGTTATTATTAAGAATCATTCAGTTCATAATTAAGACTAACACTGAATGATTGATTGTAATATTTTTGAACAGACAATAAACAGCTGATCCAGCATATCCAATCAAGGTATGTTTTGTGTTATAACTTGTAGTCTTGTATCCTATCAGTGTATAATGTAATAATACTTCCAATTAAAGAACAGTGTTCTATCGACCGGACCAATGGCGCATAAACCCGTACGTGCAACCTAGAGTCCTTGTCGGTCCTTCATCCTTCCCAACCCTGCCTATTGAGTATAGAACACGAATCTCAGCCTCCGCGATACGAATCATGTGTTTCAAACATATTGAGTTTATATACCAAACAGACAGACCACATCGTACCATAAAATAGAAAATAACATTTGTACAAGACTCAGTCCAAAGTGGCTGTGAATGTGGGGGGTAGTGAGCAATAGACTGGGCATAACTCAAGAACAGTGAATCGTATAGTAATTGTTTATGGGTCAAAATAAAGCTTATAATAAATGGACTATGAATATACATATTTTAGTTACTTAATAATTCCACAATAAGAATGTACGTATAGTATTAGTTCATATATAGATCCCAATAGTTACCATCCAGTATTCCTGTCGGGATATATCACTTTAACTAACATGTTTGTTTGGATAAGTCTGTAGTGACTTACTTTTATGAAGAGAATGCGATTGGCATAATGGAAACAATTATTATTATAACCAACTGTACCAGTGACTGTTTTACTGTGCCCTTTTGTTTAAGTGTGCTAAAAATAGACTTTTCCGTTGTTTATGACCTTGCATGAACTCTCGTACTCTTACTAGTCTCGCTTATGGATTTTGATACGATCTCGGTATTATTTCGATACCACGAGATCGTCAACAAATACATCTTACTACAATCTTCAACTGGCCTACAGAGGGATTTAACCTAGTAACTGTCACATCGTTTTCCTGTAGTGGTGATCATAGTCAACTGCGACTTGACACTACTGTAAGTCAATGTTATTCTTTTTCTTTTTCTTCTGTTTAAATACTCCATCTTAGAACTCAACAAAACAATCAAATGATGTAAACAATACAGAACTAGAGAATCATGTAAACAATGATGGTGGTTTAGCTGGTAGGTTTTCATTTGTACAAACGTTATATGTTTTCATTGTTCTATTTTACTAAGTTGTATTATGGTGTATATTGAATACGAATAAAAAGAAATGGAACTTATCTTTATTAATTCCACTTGTCAATACAATTAAACAGTCCTATTTAGGACTCATCAGCTGGATGTACCTGGATCTCAGAGTTGATGTTCACTGTGGGACTCAAACCCACTACCTTTCGCTTCAAACGCCATCGCGTTATCCAATCAGCTACTGAGTCGTGATAGCCACTTGCTTGTGCAATGGGGTGAAGTTTAAATTCAATTAGTATTGTTTGTTTGAATTTTCCGATTGATGTTTAGGACTGCAACTGGTCAGTCTGTAATTGGCATATGTGCAAACGTATTCTTGTTATATCGTGTGCGTGAGCAGTTGTTATTATATTGTACTCGCCTATTAGAGAGCAGCGAATTTATCGATCAAAACAGTGTATAGCAACTCAGATACAATTGAGTTTGTTTACATCTAATTCAGCTAAGCCCTTTTGTTAACTTATTTAATGGACAGTCATTCATACAATAACAACCTATCTATACCATTGTACTTTTATTATATACACTTGAACATTGCTTACTGCCTACGCATGTATTCATTCCACTAGCATTATTATTAATTGCTTATTTGATCCGATGATTCATGCTTTTCCACCTATATATATATATATATATATATATATATATATATATGTACATCTTTATCCTGTTAACTACATTGCCCTGCTTGCTCTCTGCCCTGCTCTGTATTACCCTGCTTGCTCTCTGCCCTGCTCTGTATTACGCTACACCGTACTGTACACGCTTACTCATTCATCCGGCTCTACGGCACTGCTTTTTCATGCTTGCTTGACGTACCTGTAATATTGGATAACTGTGTGTGGTTCAGTAATAAACACGGTCAACCCTTCGTATTCGTCTTCTGATTTATACATCGTTAGGACGTTGTTGAGTAACGGTTATCAAGACGAACAATATACGAAGCTTAGGGATAGGACCGAATATCGACCACCACAAGTGATTTTATTGATCGGACCAATGATACACGAAACCTGTACGAGCAGTCTAGAGCAATTGTCAGTCTTGCTATCGGCCTAGCCCAGCCAGTTATGTCCACAACACCACTAACAGCCTGTGCAATATGATTCATTATTCTCAAACATACTGAGTTTATATACCAAATAAACAGACCACATCGTACCATAAAATAGAAAATAACATTTGTACACGATATTTAACTAACGGTACTTGAACTTGTAGAACGTCACAGTCACAAATCAGAAGATATAAGAAACAAGAGAGGTGATCATCGGGTAATAATCAATAATGTACAGGAAAACATGGTAATGTTACCTATAATATCATTATAATTCAGCCAATCCTCGAGGAGGCAAGCTATGCTATCATCCAATCATAGCAAGCTCCATCATGTTCTGATTGAGTGGAAACTCTTTGGCTCCTTCATAGCCTCTGGAAGTTTCATCGTGTTTGTCGAAAGTCATCCCAACAGTTCACAGTCACTGTTAGATTGTTTTGGTATAACTATGTACCTTCATTTTACTATGTGATATGATCTAATATATTTGTTTGTACAAAATGGAACAATAGGAGTGTGTGTATAGCTTAATTTGGCTCAAGATTAACAGTGCAAGCAAAAACATATAATTGTTCAAGTTTAGAACGCTATTCTATAAATGAAATAGTAGACCTAGAACCGACAAAATTAGAATCAAAATTCTGATTGGTGAATTCAACACTCAATATCGATTAGTATCTCAAGTCGTAACGCCATCAGAACAAGCGAATATCTTACGAGTGTGTATTTTTGTTGCGCAGTCCGAAAAATATCCTTCTTTAAGGTCTCTAAAAACCCAGAAGACGTTAGGAACTCTCCTACCCAATCAGCATCGAATAGAGACATCCCAGAAATATAAAAAGCTTTTGTATTTCACTTCTATCCTCTATTGACATACAGAAGTTGTAAGATGGAGTTGGAAGTCAGTAACTGAAATTCTAGAAGCAGACTTATTAACTTTAGGCACTGAATTTGACACAATTCATGTCGAAATCAACGTTTACTTATCAACTCAAGGCATTTTTTGTAATCTATGTAACTATATCTTCTAAATAGATAACTAATTGGTCGATAATTGGCATCATTTTTTGATGGGTATCATGTGAAAAACTACCAGTTATATAATTATCAAAATAATATATATTAGAAGGAATTGAGGTGTGGGCTACTTATATCCACATAAGTAGTATATAACGATGGTAAGGCAGAGGATGTATTTCAGTAGAAGGTTGATAAGGGGAGAACGGGAACGGGACGGAATTGGTATGAAAATGCCTGAACAATAATGATCGGAGACTGTCGACTGATATTTGAAGAAGGAATGGTCAAGATTGAGATAATTGATTAATAGTTTGCAAATTAACTGTTTACTGTAGGATTGTCAAATTTTAGTGACATAGTCTGTAATTTGATTGTTCCCACTCGTCTTCTTGTTTTCTACATCATGAACCGATTCTTTAACTCTCTCTTCTATTTTGAAGTTGACACTGAAAATGTTTTATAGAAATCTTAACAATTCAAATTGTTATTAGAATGGGGATTTGTGGAGATTGTAGTAATTGGTAATAGTTGAATTCATGAGTCGACCTAAGCTAGATCATCATTAAAAACCTGAAAGTGTTGGACTGCCGTTTCGTCCGAGTGTAGGATTGCTTGACATTGTGTATCCACGATCCTGGACGCGGGACTGGAACCGAGGACCTTCGGTCTTGGTTGTCACATTTTCAATGGTGGTCTAACTTACATCGACTCATGAATTCAACCATTGAAATCACCACAATCTCCACGAACCCCCATCCTAACAATAATCATTATGTGCTCACTAGTGACTTGCTTCAAGATGGATTTCCTGGAGTTTTTGTGAGAAGCCGTGACCATTTGAGTTCAATCCATGTCGAATGTGGGACAGTTATCCATCTTAGACAATAGGTGAATGGTTGGGCGATATCGTGGATTGGTTGAAGTTAGACATTAACACCGGTGGATGCCAGCTCAGGCGTCTAAATGTTAAGAGTTCGAGCTCTGAAACCTGAGATTTTGGGTCTGGGTGCCATGTGCGGGTTTATGGATGCGTACTGCTATGGAGTCTCGTACTAGGATGAAACGGCTGTTCAGTTCATCCAGGTTTTCATTGTTGGTCTAGCTTACAGTTTCACTATGTCTCGGTTATAAAGTAAGCCTCAAATGCGATTATATTAATTTGTGTTTCGTAAATGAGTCAGATGAATGAAAATGAATTATTCTGGCTTAGAAATTAGAACATCACCGGAATTACTATGATCATACTTGGTCATGCCTACAAACATTTTTGAACCCATGGGTGTACTTTATCTTCTCCAATATGTTATTTAAGTACATTCATTAACTTTCTTTCCCTTCCTCAGATATTGATTCTTCAACAGCAACACTTCCTAATGAAACTTCTACATCTAAAATATCAAATCTTTCCACTGATTCACATTCGCCTATCAACAATACAGCTCAAAGTCAATGTGAATTTTCGGTTAGTTTAATTGTATTAAAATATAATCTCATTTAATTGAAACGGTTTTTGTAGAGATTGGTTTAATGTGTAAGTTGTATTCACCACAGATCGACTTTAGCCTAAGTACTTTTGACTGTTACGTCTCGATATCTGACTCCTCAACAGTGCGCATTTCATTAGGGATTGAACGCAGGATCTTCAAGACACTCAGTGGATTCCAAACCTTTAAAGGCACTAAGTTGGTGTCTAGTGGTATCGCTGATCAATCTTATAATAAGACGAATCAGATATCCAGTGTCCCCCTAGTTTTCAATGGTACTGTAGTGAACAAAGAAATCAATTGGGGAAGACCAATTTATTAGTTAATGCAAACTTACAGTGTCTTCGTAACATATGAAAACTATACATTAAATAATTCATTCGCACATCTTCTATCAGTTGTCGTTTACGTAATTACTGATTCTTTCAAGTCTGTTGTTATTATAATTACTCTCTGTTTACATCTTTGTTTTCTTGAATTGGATCTTCTTAACCTTCTGTTGTCAGGCATTTCTTTTTCTGATTTAAGTTACATACTAATTATGTCTGTTGACCTAGGTAGCGTACATCACAGTACTAACAACTTATATCAATCTTTGAAGAATAAGAATATGTTTGTTGAATTTATTCTATTCAGTACTACATCAAATTATTTCTAGATAACTCTTTGACACGCATGACATTGATCACCACCGAGTGATCAATCGTGATTACATCTCAGTCTTCCAAGAGGTCGATCGCGGTCCGAGTAGCTCAGTAGTAACGTCTCTGACTGTGAAGCTGGGTAACATGGGATCGAATCTGTCACGGAGCACCAGTTCCCTCAAGATTACAGGTACACCTTGCTGGCGAGTGCCAAGTAGCACGAAACCCTAGAAACAATATGTGAGAATTCACCTTGACCAGATCCATGAAACACTTGCCTTAAGTGAAACCGCTTACTGTCTCATTTCTTGCTTACCACTAGTTTTTGCGACAACGTGTGATCTATTGGAACCTCTCGTAGAAGTTGCTTCCTTTTCTGAAAACTTTTTTCTTTGTACTTCCTCCCTTAGTTAATACAGGAACATATCAGAAGGATGAAGGATTAAAAAATGGTTTGGACATTACTTGATAGTTTATCCTTGCCTAGTCTATACTACCACCACAACAGTTTAGCCGTATTTCTTCTCAACACACACACTAAGAGAAAAAGGAAAACTATCTGGAATAGTGGAACGCTATAGAACTAATGTGTATGAATAGTTTATCCGTGACTTTGGCAAACATAATTGTTATGACTTGATCAAGGTCGTCGCCAATTTGTTATGACTTACAAAATAATCAAAGGACGTTATCCTTATTCGTTATTGGTTTCTATATCCGGCTTTTATTCACGTGAATTATCCACCAATGGAAATACGACTTTTACGACTTTAACACTGTGACAAACCAATGACGTTCGATTAGTATGAGTAATCTAGCGTCCTATTGGTCCTTTGTCCATCTAGCCCTTCCACTTGAGTCCAGAACACCAATGACAGCTTCTGTTATGCGAATCATTTATTTCAAGCATACTCGGTTTATATACTAGACAAACAGACTGCATCACACCATAAAATAGAAAATAATATTTGTAGAAGATCAAGCCAAAGGTGGCTGTGAACGTAGGAGACAATAATCAAGAAGCTGACTATAATTTAGGGACAGTAATTCGTATAATAATAATCTATAAGTCAAAATGAAGCTTATAATAAGATGAATATAGATATAAACAATCTAGTTAGTCAATAGTTAAACCATAAGAATATATATAGAATAATCGTCCATTAATAGGTCCGGGAAGTCACCCGTAGTTACCTCTTCACTAGAATATAACAATAATAACATTAAGAAGTGGTGTTCAGCAAAGGAATGGTGAGTGCCATTGAGGAAAATATGAACTTTTTCATTCACATAGGACTTTCGGCGTCCAAACATTAGGATTTATATTATAGTACGACTAGTAAACAGGAATTTGAAAACTTTCCTAGGAAAAAAACCTTATCACAAAACTTAACATGAAGTGTAATATAGTATAATGGCAATTACATGCTACAGTAGGATATTACTTAGCATAATCTTAAACGACAGTGGAAAAGGCTGCAAGAAAAGGAGGTGGGTTGAACACTTTAAAGAACTTTAAAGACCAGCTTCACTAAACCCAACCAACATCGAAGCACCACCCACGGACCTCCCAATCGATGTTGACCCGCCAACAATTGAAGAGATCAGCATGGCCATCAGACAAAGCAAGTGTGGCAAAGCATCGGGACCATACAACATTCCAGCAGAGGCAATGAAAGCAGATGTAGCAACAACAACTCCACATTCTCTTCAGTAAGATTTAGGATGAAGAACAAGTGATAACAGACTGGAAAGAAGGATTTCTGATCAAAATACCAAAGAAAGGCGATCTCAACAAGTGTGATAACTACAGGGACATCACTTTTTTCTCAATACCAGGAAAAGTCTTCAGTAGGGTATTGTTAGATAGAAAGAAGGACTCCGTAGACGCCCGATTTCGAGACCAACAGGCTGGATTCCGTAAGGATTGATCGTGTACAGACCAAATCGCAACTCTACGGATCATTGTGGAACAATCAATTGAATGGAATTCATCACTCTACATCAACTTCATTGACTGCGAGAAAGCATTTGATAGCGTGAAGAGGACAAAACTATGGAGGCTTCTTCGACACCATTGCGTACCTGAGAAGATAGTCAATATCATACGGAATTCCTATGCTGGATTAAACTGCCAAATCGTCCACGGAGGACAACTCACCGACTCATTCAGGGTAAAGACCGGTGTTAGGCAAGGTTGCTTACTCTCACCCTTTCTCTTTCTCCTGGTCATCGACTAGAACATGAAGACTTCAACATTTGAGGGAAAGCATGGGATACAATGGACAGCTAGGATGCAACTGAACGATTTAGACTTCGCAGACGATCCGGCTCTTCTATCGCACACACAACAACAAATGCAGAAAAAAACGACCAGTGTAGCAGTAGCCTCAGCAGCAGTAGGTCTCAACACACCTAAAGGGAAAAGCAAGATTCTCCGATACAACACATCTTGTAACAATTAAATCACACATTGACAGAGAAGCTTTAGAGGATGTGAAAACCTTAAAATATCTAGGCAGCATCATTGATGAACACAGTGGATCTGATGCAGATATAAAAGCCTGGATCGGCAAAGCAAGAGCAGCATATTTACAACTGAAGAACATCTGGAACTAAAACATTACGCCGCGAAATAGAGACAGACATGAGAAAAATGAACGTCAATTGGATAGAACTAGAAGGGAACGCTCAGAACAGAGTGGGTTGGAAAATGCTGGTCAGCGGCTCATGCTCCATTTGGAGTAACAGGCGTAAGTAAGTTAAGTAATCTTAAATTCCTTACTAGATAATTAGTATGATCTTTGATCTGACTGATACTCAGCCGATTGAATTATACAGAAGAGGTGAACAGAGTTCAGAGATAATTGTATTTTGTAGGTACTCACTTAATAACAGTTATATCTAATGCATGTTTACAAGTGTGATTTAGTCGTTGAGTCAAGTTCCTATTCTATTGGAACTAGATATTTATGAATGCTTTGTTACGTCCTCATCCTCTCACTATCAACCTAACTCTTATCTTCTTTA
This sequence comes from Schistosoma mansoni, assembly GCF_000237925.1. NCBI lineage: Eukaryota > Metazoa > Platyhelminthes > Trematoda > Strigeidida > Schistosomatidae > Schistosoma > Schistosoma mansoni. Next base: position 39,940 of record NW_017386096.1, on the reverse strand, counting down.
TACTATTTTAGCCAAATACATTAGAATTATTTGCTGATAATTTATATCGAATTGATAAAGATGTTACAAGATGTGATCGAAATCATGAATTCTTTATGACACCAAGTAAGATCGATGTACCTATTTACCTTGAATCTAATTTTGCCATTCTATCATTAACGAAATTGAGCAACCATTCACCAATGTCTTCAGTGAGTTGATATCTCTCAACAGACCTAGTTGAACTCCATTGGTTACTGCTTCTTACTAGAATTCCTCATGAAGCCAGTCACTAGTGAGCGTATGATCATTATCATTCTGTAATTAGACAAGTAGTTTTATGTAGATTATGTTTAGTTTAAAAGTAGTTTTTTGTTATGATCTTCAGCTTTTTATATAGCTTTCAATCTTTATGTTACCCACTTATAGAGTTCATTAACTGCAAGTTTGTTGATGCCATTCTTTGTAACCAGTCAGTCAGCTACAACGTAGGACCAAACCCAACTGTTGCTGCTACCTTGACTTGGTGGTCGGGTTTGTCTATCGCGGTAAACCGATCGAGCTATACTGGCTGGAACAATCGTTCCTCAAGGTCCTATCATGCCAGACAGGTCGGTTGAAGAGTGGTAAGACTAAAAGAAGCAAACCCAAGGTCTGAAGGCGAAGTCGTACTGCTGACTGTACAGAGGTGTGGCGGCAGTAAGGTGTTTCCTTCAGACAACCAGTGTGACAGCGATGCTGCCTTCCTACAAGGAGGGGTGGGGTTAGAAAAGGTCGACCCTAAAAATGCACATCTCGCGTTATCCCACGGATTTCCGTCTCCGGTGGTAAGGTCCCAACAAGTACGGAACTAAGACAAAATTTACCCACAAAAAGGTCGTGTGTGACCGACCTCAAGTAGTTGTCCCTTGGGCACTGCGATCAAGCTCTCAGGTCATTAAGACCACTTCTAACCAAATCTACTTTTTAGGTACCTCTAGAAGAATCCTTCCACGATGTAGACGACCGGTAAAGGATAACTGCCCTCATACCTCTAACAGCACTCTTTGTAACTAGTAATTCAAACGAACGTCCACATTGACTAGAAATCCGGATTCATACAATACACATCATTTTATCTTTATTACCCAGTCAATAGAGGACAGCAATCTGATAAAATGTTAATCGTTAGGGATTAAAAATGTATAAACTTATTGTTAGTAGGACACAGACTGGATTAAAGCACTTTCCATGCACCATTCTGTTGCTTCACTTTGATTGGCTATTTCTTATCCAATCAGCTCTAGGCAATACTTAAAGAAGACTATAGAATCTTCTCAAATAAAAACTATATACCAACGTCTCTCTTATTGTACTTCTTACCTCCATCTATGCCTGTTATTTGGAATATAATTTCGTTCCTGTTCAACAGTGTTCTGATTTGAGGACTTGTCAAGTGAGTTGTTGTCCAAGAATATTAAACAATAGGAATAGCTGGGTCGTATTAAGCGAAATTATAATACTTCCATACAATGATTACATAACCATAACGTACTATGAAGAATCTATGATGATTGGTACATATCTAAGGTATTTATACTACAAAACTGAGCATTTAAATGCATAATTAATTTTTCAAAGTTGAAATTATGAGTCGATTGAAGCTAGACCAACATGGAAAACCTGGAAGCACTAAAGGGCTGTTTCGTCCTACTATGGGACTCCTCATCAGTGCGCATCCACGATCCCGCACTCGCGAGATTCGAACCCAGAACCTACCAGTCTCGTGCCAGAGCACTTAACCAATAGACCACTGAGCCGGCATCCAACGGTGTTAATGTCTAACCAATCCACGAAATTGAGCAACCATTCACCAATGCCATCAGTGAGTTGATATCTCACAACAGACCTGGTTGAACTCCACTGGTGACTGCTTCCCACTAGAACTCCAGGACATGTATCTTGAAGCCAGTCACTAGTGAGCATATGATTATAATAATTAATTAATGAAAATATTCAGAAGGGGGTTTTGTGGGGATTTCGGTAATTCTTATAGTTTAAATCATGAATCAATTGAAGTTAGACCTACATTGAAAATCTGGAAGCACTGAACACCCGTTTCGTCCTATTGTGGGATTTCTCATCAGTAAGTATCTACCATTCCGTCTCACGACATTCCAACCCAGGATCTATCAGTTTCGCGCTCGAGTCGGCCGGCCAGCATCCAACGGTGTTAATGTCTAACTTCAACCAATCCACGAAACTGAGCAACACATCCGCCATTGTCTTCATTGAGTTGATATCTTACAACAAACCTGGTTAAACTCCACTGGTCATTGCTTCTCACTTGAACTCCAAGAAATATCTCTTGAAGCCAGTCACTAGTCACGAAATGGCCGTACAGTGTTTCCGCGCTCGAACGCTTAACCTCTAGACGACTGAACCGGCCTGCCGGCATCCAATGATGTTAATGTCTAACTTTTCCTTCTTGTTGTTTATCTTTTTTCTTTTAGAAAAAGAAACAAAATCTTCCTTTCATAACTTAACTGACTTAAGTTCTAATTTAATCAAATTACGTAATATTATATCAACATGGGTATGGTTACATCTTGATATTGGTTATATCCAAGGAATGTGTGATTTATTAGCACCAATATTAATTATTATACAAGATGAATATAAAACATTTGCATGTTTTAATTGTTTAATGAAATGGATGTTACCAAATTTTCCATTGATCAAATCATCATCATCATCTTCAACGAAATTATCACCATCGGAAACACCATTGTTACTAAGTAGATCATCAATAGAGAAAACAATCAATAATAATAGTAATAATAATGATCATACAATTAGACGTACTACTTTATTACAAATGGCTGTGAATGCAGCACGTCGTCGGACTATTACAATGCATAGTAAAGATAATACTATAGATACTACTAATCATAATAATACTTATTCAAAACAACTACATTATGATACGAATACATTGCGTTGTACAAATAAACTCAAAGAAACATCATCATCATCTCCATCACCATCCGCATCACCATCCTCATCACCTTCACCATCAGCGGCAGCAGCGACAGCATCGTCATCATCATCATCATCATCGTCCACATCGTCACAGAACGTTACTGATGTAATAGATGAAACAATTGAACAATCATATCAGAATTCAAATTCAAATAGAATCATTTCACCATATGATAAATTATTATTAAATTCTAATGAATTATCAATACCATGTATGGATATAAGATTTTCTTTTCTTCAATCATTAATAGAAGTAAGTTTAATAAATTGATTCATGATCTCAACCATAAAATTACAAAAATCTCCACAAAACCCCCTCTGATAATGATCATATGTTCATTAGTGACTGCCTTCAAGAGGTATTTCTTGGAGTTCTAGTGAGAAGCAGTGACCAGTGGAGTTCAACTAGGTCTGTTGGGAAATATCAACTCATTGAAGACAATGATGGATGTGTTGCTCAATTTCGTGGATTGGATGAAGTTAGACATTAACACCGTTGGATATCGGCTCAGTGATCTAGAGGTTAACCTCTCGCGAGCGAAACTCACAGGTCCTGGGTTGGAATCTTGTGAAGCAGGATCGTGGATGAGCACTGTCGAGAAATCCCACAACAGGATGAAACGGCCGTCCGGTATCTCCAGGTTTTCCATGTTGTTCTAGCTTCAATTGACTCATGGAATCAACTATAAAATTAATAAGATCTCCACACAATCTCCTTCTGAAATTGTGATTTTGTTTTCATTATTTTATGAATTTATGGTGTTGTCATAAAATTCAACACATATATGAAGAGTAGTTATGATAATCATTGAAAACATCGAAGGATTGAACATCCTTTTCGTCCTAGTGTGTTTTTTCAACCTTTCAAGAGGCAATAAGACCCAAGTTTTTAGGCCTTGTCAATGACTAGCTTTGAGAGGAAAGTTCTGGAGGATATCCACCGAAGATAATTATAGATGGTTCTGCAATACTGGGGACTGAATGAAGTTAGACTTACATACCACACGATAATGTCTCAGTGATTTAATGGTTCAATGTCAGGGGGTAGAGAGAAAAAGTTCGGAGTTCGATTTTCCTTGTGGTTGGATCGTGGATATGGACCTCTATGGAATCCCATAGTAGGACAAAAAGGCTCTTCATTGCTTCCAGTTTTTTTAATATTTGACTAATTTTGATCAGTTCTTGATTTCAACGAAGTTCAACAATCTACACAAACCCATACTGATATAAACCTAATTGATTAATAGCCTTCTGGAACATTTTTGCCGCCAATTTTTTCAAATATCAATCTATCACCATGAATTTTGAGTTGGTTTTAATAGATTAATTCTGTCTGCTAGCTGCGTGCAGTTAAGCGCTTTTGAAAAATATTTACAACTTATGGGGGATCTAATTACTGACATACTTAGAAAAATATCATCACGGTGTTTCGCATATATTCCTCCTCTCTCCTTTCCTTTGAAGGAACGACTAGCGACTAGTCATATAACACATCCAAATACAGTTGTCAATGTAAGGATATGCCATTAGTACAAGACTGATCGTAAACATTTGTGGATGAACATAAATGGGTTCTAATTACTGAATAGAGACTTTTTCTACTTATGTTTTTTTTTAAATTCACGGGTTAATACTTATTAGATGGGATTTGTGTTGCAATATTGGGATAGTTTACGCTGAGTAATGTTTACTGTAACTGAACATGTTGAGGCAAAAACCCGACTCACATGTCCTCATCGTGCCTCCGGGATCATAGGATTGTTTCCATGAACTAACGTTAGCAACAACCCGAGTGTTGGAGATCGACCTAATCATCCACTCTACCTATACCCACAAATGATTACGATTGCTATAAAGAATCATTGCATAATTATTGTTGTTTCAATTGAACAAAGAGAGTACTATTATCATTGAATTCAGAAAAGTTCTCAATGATTCCATAAAACAGCTAAACCATCATTTATAGACGAACCAATCAGATCTAAGATGTCTGGTCTTGGATTTTGGCACGAAACTTATCTGTCCATTTGGCTAAATATCACTTTGTCATAATATCTGATGTCAGTTCATGATAAAAACTTTAAATCTAACTCCTAACTTTAACGTACAGTTGTAAATGCTAATCCCGATTCCTTATACCAATTTATAATTCAGTCAGTAATTAGACATTATCAAGGTCAATGTAGGGTTGCTCAAACGTCGTCCATAAATTTTAGTCTCACCAATAAATCAATGAATTCAACAAATGTATCCTTACCACTAAGTACATTTCCAATGTTGAAGAACTGATGAAACTAAAGTTAATTACTAAGTTATAAACAGCTAAGGATTTGGCACAAGCGTGTATATTATGACCCAAGTTTTCATGCTTCCTGTCAGTACGGCTGTGTTAGTAAACTAATCATAAAGAGAATGAAAAGTATTGTGAGGAGAAAGTGAATGCCTTCATTCCATTTTAAATGATCCAATGATGAATCACCTAAAAACTCTTAACCAGATCAAAATTTAATCATAAAATATATGTCACTACAAAAATACCGCAGCAGTCATAAGCAGTAATCAAGGCTTATTATATTTGATATGTAACAAGCAATGAAATCCAGAATGGACATTTTTTGTCTTATTTGGAACCGGTCAAGTGGATGCACCTCCATCATAGTATTGATGTTGACATTGAAAATTGAACCTAGAGTTCATCGTCTTAAAGGTCAATGTTTTCCCTATAAATCGATCTATTCATAAACTTGTGATTAAATGCTCCACTGTAGTAATTCACTTTCATATTCTGGTATATATTCTTGATATATAAACACATTATGTTTGAGAATAATGATTCATATTTTGCAAAGGCTGAGATTAGTGTTCTGCACTTATTTGGCTAGGTTAGGCAGACAGCAGGACCGACAAGTACTCTATACTGCTCATACGGTTTCCGTGTCACGGGTCCGATCGATAAATCACTGTTCTTTAATTGGCGGTCTTATCACGTCAGCAGCATTTTGTCATTCGTGATTATCAGTTCCATTGAAGTTAAAATAATGTACGTTAAGGTTGCATACTGTAAAAGTCGTCAGAGAGCTACCAGAAATGATCACAGACGTCCTCTAAGAATGAGGAATGGAAACTGACAGATACAGCGGATTGTTATTTTTGGTCAGTCATATTTACTTTCATAAACTATACATCAATTGCGTGTTGGTTTCAACTTCAAAAACAAGCTTCTAATGAATTGTTCTGTTTACTTTATTTTAGATCTTTGATCCAGAAATGAATCATCATTTAGTTAAAAAGGTGCCAGAAGGACAGTTATTGTTTTCATATCGTTGGTTATTATTAGACTTTAAACGAGGTAGGTACTCAAGATAATGTATACTTGTCTGTATATATATATGCTTTTTTCCTAAATCACTGTCAGTTTGGTTCATCAGTGTACTTTTTTCAAGTAGCCTAGAACTGTTTATTTTAATGAAATGCACACGAACATTGTACCAAGTATTAGTAATATCAGATCTAAACCTAACTAAGAGGGTAATTTCTTTCAACATTCCAAATTCGCTGTGATGGGCGAATGCTAATTAGCAACCTGGTCATTGCTACTACTTTGATATGATGGTCAGGTATGCCTATCATGATGAACTAATCGGGCTATACTGACTGGAACAATCGTTTATCAAGGTCTTAATATTCTGGGCAAGTCGGTTGAACAGCGGTCAAACTAAAAGCAGCAAATCCAAGGTTAGAGGGCGAAGTCCTGCTGCTAACTGTTTAGAGGTGTGATGGAAGTGAATTTTTTCCCTCAGACAACCAGCATAACAGCAATACCGCTTTCTCAATAGCCAACATTTCCAAACTTTCAGTGATCTTATGCTTCAGTACAACGACTATTGTAAAATATTCACTTTTCAATAGTTACCTAGATTCTTAACTTGATTATCTTAATATAAGGAAATGAAACAGAACTATGAGGATCTACCATTGATTTTCATATTATTTATTTATATAAACATATAAATATTGATACAAACGGGCACCGAATACACAAGTCACTTGATTTTTGTTTGGGCTGTTATACTGACCGGGTGCCCAAACCGAAGCAGGCGGTTCACTTAGAGGGACACACCCCGAGTAACGTCAGGAGATGCAGTCCCATGGTAGTCGGTGACTGACGATTGGTTCATACGAAATTTGTTCCCTCATGATACTGGAGCTCATGTGCACTATTGGTTTGGAATCAGGGTTTTCTAACTCCCCTGGGTGGACTTTTGTTTAAAACTCATTTCAATATCAACCGTAACGTAAATCTAAAGCGATAAGACTTTGTCACACCACCAAGTTAATTGAGACCGTGATAATGTGTTCTTTTATGAGTGAAAATTTCAAAGTCTATTCCACAATATTAATCTGGATCATTTCAATGGATCTCAGTTTCTGATCTTATAATATCATCCAATGAATCTTCCAGCAGATTTACACTAAATATTCTGAAAATATTGGAAATCGTTTATTACAGTAACCATTACTAAATAAATTGATCAAATATATACTGGTCATCTCTTAAATCAATGAGATTTTTTAGCCAAAAATTCGATAGACTTTCATAATATAGAAAACTACCATATACACTAAACTGTTGTCACTATCTTATTGACAGACTTGTAGCAGGCTCGACTGCCTAGTTCCTAAATGTCCGGTTACGACCGAAGATGGGGAGAGTAAGCTCTCCTTCTCGAAATACTCTCACATGGCCACGCGTACACAACCAATAATAGGGAAGTCCTGCTCACTGCCTTCTCGCTGCTGAAGCGTTGTTTACGAAATTGAGAAGACAAAAAGCGAATTTCCGGTGCTTTAACCGGGTTGGTGAATATAGAGGATCCAAGTATGAAAGTTGGAAAACCCTCATTCCAAACCAATGATGAACGTGGGCTCCAGGATCCCAAGGAAACAAATGGCGTATCAATCAATTGTTGGTCACCGGCTACCATGGGACTGCATCTCCTCACGATGCTCCATTGCCTTGTGGATCAGATCTTTAGGTCAAACGCTCTGGGTGTGACTCCCTGAGTAAACCACCTGCTTCGGCATTGGCACCCGGGCAATATCACAGCCCATACACAAATCAAGTGGCTTGTGTGGAGCATTTGTATTCGGTGTATCAATATTTATGTGTTCAAATATATAAATAAACAGATTCTTATTAGTCATCAGCTAGTGGGAGTCATTAAAATGTCATATTCAGCATCACTCAAGATTAGCATATCATATATTTTAACTTTTGATATCATTCAAACTCAAATAAGATCAATCCACTTACAAATTAAAATAATCTCTATAAAATCACTTCGTCTAAATGATAATCTCCTTCTTACTAGTGACTTACTTCAAGATGACATTCTCATATTCTCTTGTTAAAAAACTCAAACTTGTAATGTCTAACTATTGTGGGACTCCTCAGCAGTGCACATCCACGATCCCGCATCACGAGATTCCAACCCACGACCTATCAGTTTCGCACGCCAGCACTTAACCTCTAGACCACTGAGACCGCCGGTCGGCATCCAACTCTTTTAATGTCTAACTTAAACCAATCCACGAAGTTGAGCGATACACCCATCATTGTCTTCAGTGAGTTGATATCTCACAATCGACCTGGTTGAACTCCACTGGTCACTGCTTCTCACTAGAACTCCAAGAAATACCTCTTGAAGACAGTCACTAATGAACATATGATCATTATCAGAGGGGGTTTTGTGGAGATTTTAGTAATTTTATATAGTTGGAATCATGAGGAGTTCCACAATAGGACGAAACGACCGTCCAGTGCTTCTAGACTTTCCATGTTGGTCTAGCTTCAATAGATTCATGACTTCAACCATATATAATTGTTTAAAAGATTAAGTGCTCACTACAAAATTTGGGAATTCTGGTTACGCACTGCTGTGATATCTCATTATTATAAAGAAACAGCTCTCTAGATTCCCACTAGATTTTTATAAATATCGTCAACTAATATCTATTTATGATCAATATACTACTTATAAACCTAAGTATTAATAGTGATTGTTCAATAAGCACAGATGGACATTAGCTAGCAGTGGAATCCAGGACAAGGCGCGTTTCGTCCTATTTGGGACTCATCAGCTCAATGTACCTGTATCTCAGAGTTGATGTTCACTCGAACCCACCACCATTCACTTCAAACGCCATCGCGTTATCCACTCAGCTAATGAGTCTTGATAGCCACCTGCTTGTGCAATGGGATGAAGTTTGAATTCACTTGTTGTTGTTGTTTACTTGCATCTATCTATGATCAATATACTACTTATAACCCTAAATATTAGTAGTAATTCTTTGTGTGTTTGTTTTTATATTATTAGAATTGCAATATAATGATATCTTTCCAGTATGGGAAACAATATGGGCATCACGTCAATTAGTCACTTATGATTTTGGAATATTTTTCGCTTTAGCATTAATTGAATATTATCGTGATATTATAATTTATTATAATATGGATATAACAGAAATTATACGATTTTATAATGGTAAGTTATTATTTTTAATTGTTTATTTAAAACACGTAAATATTGGTACACAGAAGCACCAGATATATATGCGAGGCATAAATCTCATTTGATTTGTGTGAGGGCTGTGATACTGCTCAGATGCCCAGACTGAAGCAGGTGGTTTCCTTAGGGGATCACAGCCCGAGTCTTTGACCTAAAGGTCTGATCTACAAGGCAGTGGAGCATCATGAGGAGATGCAGTCCCATAGTAGCCGGTGACCAACGATTGATTCATACGCCATTTGTTTCCTTGGGATCCTGGAGCCCATGTGCACCATTAGTTTGGAATTAGGGTTTTCCAACTCCCCTAGGTGAACTTTCCGTGTCCACCAACCCGGTTAAAGCGTCGGATATTCGCTCTTCGTTCTCTCAATTTCGTAAACAACACCGGTGCCACGATAACGTTGTGAGTAGGATTTCCCTGGCAGAGGCCATATATTCGCGTGGCTATGTGAGAGCATATAGAGAGGGAGAGTGTACTCTCCCCACTCTCGGCCGTATCAGGGCATTTTTAATTGTATTATTATAGTGTGTGTATGTGCTACTGATATTGATAGATATAAGTAGTATGTATTGTCCATTTGAAAATAGAATGTTTGATGGTAGATGATTGAGAGGAAATCGAAGAGAAAAGATTAAGAACAGAGAGTGATTGATATGGAAATGAAGGAGAAGCGAAGTCTGAGACAATTGATGGATATTTTATAGATGAACTATCTACTGTATGGTTCTTAGATTTCATCAAGATATTCTCTGTAATATTGTATGGAAATACATTTGATTGTCCCCATGGGATGTTCTTGTTCACTAAATTATGTTCCTTAAACTGTTGGATATTATTAAAAGAGGTTTAGAAATCTGTTATGTCCCCATGAGAATAGTGAATGGTAACTTTTGAATCCGTTTATGGACCAATATGATACGTATATTTCCCATTGTATAATTGTTAAGTAACTAAACTACTCGTATTCGTGTCCCCCTTATTATGAGCTTTATTTTGACCTATAGACTATTATTATACGATTTACCATTCTTGAGTTATCCCCAGTCTATCAATCACTATCTCCCTTATTCACAGCCACGTTCAGTTAAATCTTGTACAAATGTTGTTTCGTATTTTATGATACAATGTGGTCTGTCTGGGTGGTATATAAACTAAGTATGTTTGAAATAAATGATTTATACCGCTGAGGCTGAGATTCGTGTTCTGGACTTAGCTGGGTGGGCTAGGCAGAGAGGAGAACCAACAGGTACTCTAGACTGCTCGAACGGGTTTCTTGTATCATTTGTCCGGTCGATAAATCACTGTTCCCTAATTGGCGGTATCATCACGTTATATATTAACATGGCATCCAGGCAACAAGTTGTAAAACAATCGTCTAACAAATTTTCTGAAATCCCATGGAAAAATTAAATGTTACTTTTCTTAAAGTAGTTTATATGGTAGCATCTTGAAAAAAATGCAGAAATCGACGAATTATGATATTTGTGAGCCTGCTTTTCCCTAATTCGAAAGTGTTATATCTTGAACTTGGATTCTTAGTATGTCGAGTAATACTTGGGCACTCAAACGCTAGAACCCTCCCAAATCGCAAAATCAGAAAACAGAAGACAAGTGGAAGTAATGTTATTCCCAACACAGTGTCAATTATGGTACAAAACTGTCAGGTATTTATAGTTTTTAGTAGGAACGAAATCATCATTATAGTCATCCAGTCCGCACACAGAGGGTTATTAGCATTTTCCGATAGGGAATCTACGCGTAGTGATTCTGTAATATTCTTCCAAAAGCTGATTGGATGGGATATGTTCGGCTCCTTCTGGGCTTTTTAGTGCTTCCTCAAGTTCACCTGTGGACCATCCTCACGGAAAGTCACTTGTATATCTGTGGATACTTTATTTTGTTTTTGTATATAAACTACCTTTGAGATTACATTCTCCGCTTTCTCACTCTAAATGCCAAAGATTATGGGAGTTTAGAAATGGCCCAGAAAGTCACTGTCTCATACATTCAGTAAAGAGAATTCGTTAGTACTGACTTAATATAGCAAAGATTACTTTTGAAAATGACAGCTCAATTAAGCGACTTACATATAACGGAGAAGAATTCAGATTATCCATCGTGTATTACCCATCAAACACTTAAGTTACTGATGCAGAAACAAGATTTTGAAAGTTCCAATCTCTCTACATGTATGGACCTATAAGATTGAACAAAATCAACATGGATACTTTCGAAACTTTGAACTTTAAGGCTTTCAGACTCAAATTATGTTGTCCAAATTACGGTCAAATAGATAGCGTGCCAAAAAAACGACGCGATCATTCCATTAAAGAACGTCAACAGATACTGAAAATAGCTTAGTTGCTAAGTTTTAAGTAGAAAAAATTCGTTGAAGATAGACAAAGTTCCAAAGAATACGACACACAAAAGATGACATAAGGGACAAATAAAGCTGCAAATGTCAAGGTGAATTATATCTAAAGAAGAATGAGTTTTTCGTTTTGAAAGTTTATAAAACGGTTGAATATAACTCAGACTACTGACTAATTATCAAGTAGTGCAATGTGAGATACAAAAGGTAGCAAGGGGAATAAATTTAAGGTGATGACAGGTTAGTTGATAAGGTTGTAAATCCTCATCGACTGAATTGATTGGAATTTGTATTACCCATAACAAACCACTGACTACCTTGAAAGACGATGTAAGCTGGTGTGATAGGTCAGAAAAAAGCTAGGACAGTCAAACTAAGATATAACATCACTCCGTAAATTTGATGATCACTAAAATGAACCAAGTTGGTGGATCCAAACTACTTAAATTGGGACTCATGTGATAACCTTTACCGGTACTTGGAGTCCATGGGTATAAATGGTTGAAGAATAGATCACAATATCGCAGATCCTTTCTTTCTTTATCTTCTAGATTTTAAACTCTATTATCCCTATCTATAAACATTTCGTTCCTCAGATTTGAATCACATTTTCAATTTTCGGTCCTTTTTAATTAACATTGATACGAGTCAAAGATTCTCTTAAGTTACTAGTATTTAACCTTAGATGCCTTAGAAATATTCCTCGCATCTGCTAAGATCACCAGGTAAGTAATAGTGGGGTTAGACAAGGGATATTAGGGAATGATGCTAAATCAGTGGATGAGGTCATGGATCTTCATCGACTGAGATGGTTGGGCCACGTGGTACGTATGCCTAAACACCGATTACCACGACGTGCTATGCTGACTAATATTGACGATGGTTGGAAGAAAGTTAGGGGAGGCCAAAAGAAAACGTGGAATCAGTCCTTGAAGTCAGTAACCTCTAGTCTGAGCCATGTTGGTAGATGCAGACTACTCGGCTGGGGTCCACTTGACTATCGTAACAAATGGTTGGAGACTCTGTGTGACATGGCTCAGAATCGATCACAATGGCGCAGGTGTATACACTCTTTATCTTCCCTTAAACCTTGAGATTAAAATTTCTTCATATCTATCTTTCTTCCAGTACTATATCCTTATGTACAACCTATCTTTTATATATTACCACCACTAAATTTACTACTTCTATGAATTTGGTGTCCATCTTGTTGTGCCATTGAGGTATGGCAACTCGGACCGATGCATACCTGTGCCTGGTCCTACGTTATAGCTGATTGACTTGAACGTTGGTACTATATTACTTTTATTCATCTGATATTTGTCTTATTAGTTTCAATTCATCCTTTTAATATGGTATTGTCAACTTTGGCTAATCTACATTCGAACCAGACTGTTTCGGTTATGACCAACAGATTACCACCAATAACTGTTTAAATTTACTTAGTATTGTTTGTTTGGATCT
>NW_017386096.1:13612-26335 GCF_000237925.1 Schistosoma mansoni | reverse complement strand
AGATCCAAACAAACAATACTAAGTAAATTTCAACTTCACCCCATTGCACATGCAAGTGGCTTTCAGGACTCAGTAGCTGAGTGGATAACAAGATGGCGTTTGAAGCGAGGGTATTGGGTTCAAGTCCCAGAGTAAACATCAACTCTGAGATGCAAGTACATCCAGTTGACGAGTCCCAAATAGGACGAAACGCTCGTCAAACTGGATCCCACTGTTAGTCACTATCCATCTTTGCTTACCAATAACTTTGTTTGTTTTCTCATTGCTTTTTTCAGAATTAACAGAACAACATGATTATGTTACACTACTGGAATTGGCACGTAGTTTTGTCTTTCAACTACAACATTTAATGGTAGACAGGTGAACGTTTTCCTTAAAAAAACAAAAAAAATTTGTTTTATGATCTCCATTTGATTGGTTTATTTGTCTAGAGGTTTCTTTCCTTTTTTATATTTTACTTCAAAGATGATTGTAATTTCATTTTGTAAAATGTCTATACAAACAATAAAACAAACATACTGACTTACTTACTCACATCTGTTACCCTTCATAGAGGAGCTATAAGCCACTCATCAACATTTTTCATCTAATTCTATCCTGGACAATCCTTCCCAGTTATTCCCAGTTACTATTTTATCTTTTTCATGTTTACTTTCAATTATTGATGTGTATATTCTTTGACTTTACCTCCCCCCGCTTTTTCTTTTCCTGTTCAGGATTCCCAATTCAATGCTTACTTCATGATATAGTTTGATGATTTATGAAATGTATATTCTATTCACTTCCAAGATCTTTTCTGATGTTCCTCTCCTACTGAACGTCGGTTTGTCCTCTCCTATAATAAGTAAAACAAACAGAGAAGTATCTCTTCTTTCTTTGTATTTGTATTATAAAATTTAATTGATCAAAAGTACCGTGATACTTTTTAAATGTTGTAGATGTATTCCCCCCCCGTTTTTTCCTAAAGAGTTATTTCCTGCCATTTTTGTTCAAATAAGAAACTCTTTATCATTAACAGTATCATTGCGTTTGTATTATAAGTTCTTATATTGATTGTAATGAATATTTGAGAAATGTAAAAGGTGAACTTGATATTATTTTAATGCTTTAATTACATACTTTGTATACTTTGTTTTTATCGGAAGGGGGTTTTGTGGAGATTTTAGTAATTCTCATAGATGGAAGCACCGAACTGCCGTTTCGTCTTATTGTGTGACTTCTCATCAGTGTGCATCCACAATCCCACTTCATGAAATTCCAAACCAAGACCTATCAGTGTTACGCGCAAGCGCTTAATTTCTAAACCATTGAGACGGCCAGCATCCAATAGTGTTAATGTCTAACTTCAACCAATCCATGAAGTTGAGTGACACATCCATCATTGTCTTCACTATCTCAAAATTGATCTGGTTGAACTCCACTGGTCACTGTTTCTCATTAAAACTGCAGGACATATCTCTTGACGCCAGTTACTAGTAAACATATGATTATTATCAGAAAGGGGTTTCGTGGGGATTTTATCAATTCTTTTAGTTGAAATCATGAATCAATTTAAGCTGAACCAACATGGAGAACCTGGAGGCAATGCACGGCTGTTTCGTCCTGTCATGAGACTTCTCAGCAGTGTGCATTCACGAGGAATCCCACAATAAGGCATTAATTTGCCTCAGACGGATATCTACATTATATTCTCTCCCAGTGTCGTCTACTCTACAGGACTTCAGCACAACTCAGATCAAGAACACGTAATTAGCTCGACTAGAAAGTAAATATATTTCCACATCAAAACTCGACACAATCCAACAACAAACAGGCAATCAATCAATAATAATAAATGATAAGGATAGGGGAATGTATAACTCATCTGACACCTATCTACAGTTCTGACTAAGCAGACAACTAATCATTATCATTCTCGCCCACACATCAGTTTTCCTACTTCATGTAACTTGGAACAGATATGACTATACTGTTTGTTGATAAGCGTGGGGTAACTTTATCTCCTATTGATTGGTGTTATGACTTAATGATGACTGTTTGTGATACAATGTTTATATGATGCAGTATCCATAGCATACTTTTATGTAAGGAAATGGCCTACTTGTAAGGTGAGAAAGATCAGGATGTGATGAGCATTGTTGATGCAACACTAATGATGAATTTATTATGAAAATTTACGTTGAGCTACCTCAGAATTTAAATTTACAACAACTTCTGTTATATCATTTTGCAAGTGATTATTAAACATAAGTAAATGATTAGGCCGAAATCACTGTAGTATAATACCTCACACCCAACAAAAAAATAATTTTATAGTTGAAATCATGAGTTACCTGTTGTGAGATAGCAACTCACTGAAGACAACGGTGGATGGTTGCTCAGTATCGTTGATTGGTTGAAGTTAGACATTAACACCGTTGGATGCCGGCCGGTTCAGTGGTCTAGAGGTTAGGCGCTAATGCGCGAGATTGATAGGTCCTGGGTTCGAATCTCGTGAGACAGGATCGTGGATGTACAATGGTGAGGAGTGCCACGATGGAACGAAACGGCTGTCCATTGCTTCCAGGTTTTCGATGGTGGTCTAGATTTAATTGGCTCATGTTTATGGAGAAATTGCACGAAAACCCCGAAATTCCCTCAGAACTTTGAGGATTTCACCGATATCACAGAAAAGCCTGACAATTTAATAAGTTTCCAAAGGTTTCCACTCATCTATTTCATTTGTGGCAGTTAACTTTGCAATATGAACCCAATTCCAAAACAATTTAACCATAGTTTATGACAAGAACTTCTTTGTCGCGATTAATCATGATTGCCGTAAATAGAAGACCGATGAGTTATACATGAAAATGTTTGTCAAAGTTTAATGAAGCAAAAATTATCTAGTAATACATAACTTTTTCCAATTCCTAACAACCGATCATGTAGTTTGTATAAGTACATTAGGTTGATGTTGAACATTCATTCACAATGTTCTACAAAAAATAAAGTTACTCTTCAGTAAACAAGCAAATTTCATAACACTCATGCAACTTACGAATCCAGAATGCCATGTAAAAGACTGATTATGTACAAATGGTTTAACAACGATGTATTCTGAATAAAAAACTTATAGTGACGTCTGTTAACACTTGCGAAACGAGCTGAAAATCAGATGAACAAGATATAATTATTTCGGTACAAATGTTCATCACAAACTAATATAAAAAACAGAAAACGGTACTAAATCATATATCTAAAGTGCATTTCGCTCACCCTTTCCTTTGATCGCCACCCACGCTTATTTACATTATCTCTTGCGCCATGTAAGAAAGTCTGGCTTGCAACATCCATGGCCAGTATTATTTCTTTTGCTGGAAAAGTCTGTGGTGGACCTCAGCGAAAGAGCTTAGTTAAAATATAACAATACGCAAAGTTACCAACAATATACCAAAAGAATTAACACTACAAACCTAAGCGTGTGTCTATGATTAACGCAAAAGTTAACAAATTACAGTTAAATTATAAAAAGGTATATTGAGCAACAAAATGGTAACAGTGTTATGAAATGAATGTAACTTGTAAGCTGCTTTCTGAGATAACAACCACAAATAAGCTCACTTGGTTAACAAAGGTTCCTCTGCACGTGATGGCACCAACAGCAAAATAAAGAAGATTAGATCCAGTAGTATTATTCAGTAATGATCCGGGCCAAATCTCCAACGTAGTGTGGAATCGCCTAAAAGGATGTTATAATACTATTATGATCTTCAACCAAAGGCCGTGGCCGTTAAAGCAGAAGAATAGACGGCGGATACGTTTATATTTTAAGAATCGCGGTAGTGAAGAAGTGTTATATATAACCAAACAAAAGTATTCATTTCTTCACCATTGATACAGAAAAACAATAGATGTCGAATATAAGTGTGGTTACATATTAAGTGTGACAACTAGGAAAAATATGTGATCTTTAATTTGTTGTTACAAAAAATCACTAGATATGAATGTCACTATAAGTCGCACTTCAGAAACGTGAACACGAAACATCTACAAATATATTGAAACGGTAATGTGAACTTTGAATCGTCCTGTCGAATCTGTAATTACTTATAGCAACCATCCTATAATCAATTTCGATCAGGGTTAATTTTGGTTAAGCCTTTTTTATTTACTTAACAGATATCGTTATTTGGATAATAACAATTTGCATATTCTCTGTACTGTATGACCACTAGAGCACACGACACTCTAGTCAAAATGTTGATTGCTTAAGTATCCTTCTTCATATATTTATGCACGCAAATCCTATCATCAGCTTTTGTTTTGTTTTGCTGTGCCCCTATTAAATTTGACTATTAATTGCCTATGTGATTGCTTGCTACTCATTCGCGTGCTGCTCGCTCGTTGCTTGCTGATATTCGCTCATGTGCTTGTAAATTTCGGGTCTGCGTCATTTTATAATAAACTGTAGTTACTGCTTCTCTGTGCCTTCTGGTTTCATGCGCCGTAAATATTGGAATTATAACGATTATCAAGGTGAAAGATTAACGAAGTATGGTACTACATACTGATACCTCGTCTATTTTTAGTTAGACGTTAGGTATGGGTGATAGCTAGTTCCACAGTCAGCACGCAAACTAGACATGCTTTAGTTGATTTGCGAGGGTTATTACATACGATCTCGGACAACCTTGACACCTGAAATTTTATAAGCACCAGTCACGACATACCAACTGATCACGAAAGTTATGCGCCTCCAAAGCGGCTACGCAGAATCAAGTTCAGCGAACTGAAACTGAAAAATGAACTACGATTGCCTGTCTTTGTTCGAAAACTCTAACCAACAGTTGTGGCCAATCCTAGGTCGCCCAGAGGGTTCATGACTTAGTGAAGTATTCATAGTTTGGATCTATGGCGGTGAAGTAAAACATTCTGGTTTCAACGAAATGTCCGCAGCACTTGTAACTAAGTTACAAGAGTTGATGACAGTAGGCATTCATGTAGATAAGTGTCAGACACATATGACAGTTAAATTAGTAGTTGTTATTTGTCACACTACAGCTCCGAGCTGCGTCAAGTGTGCTGTTGGACATAATGGTACCGCTGGCTATGACGAATGTCAGGTTCTGAACACAGCTACGCTTCTTGATAACATAAAGTGTAAATATCGTAGTTTTTTCACTTTTGCACAGATTCATTCATATAGCCACCGAGTTGATCTTACAGCCTCACTGCAGAGAGAGTGCACTGCCCGATTCCGCTAATCCTGATATTTATTGTTGATCTCCTAGCAAATCTGAATTTGTCGTTTCTCATTTATTCGAACGATGTCAAAGTATGGAAAACCATAAGGGTTAGGAGTAGAAATCGGGGAACACTTCAAAGAGATCCAAATCTGCCAGAGACGTGAACTGTAAATGACGATCTAAGCCTCAACACTTACAAATACCAAGCTGTAGGTCATTAACGTTGATTATCTGTGTCGAATGCGTGGGGGCCTACTTCAGTTAAACGTGAATGGTGTGAGGAACCAACTAACTTCGAAGTCACACCTAGCTGTCAGTACCTAACATGGATTATCTTTTTTGTCCCGACAGCTCGATGATTTGGCTAAGACCCAATGACATTTTACTGGCCCTTCAAAAATACTTTTCTAAGCACCTTATAAAGTTACCAAACATAACTTTCTATGCGTGCTTACTCCAGATATCGCATTTACACCCCCGATGAATAATGTGTTATAGGGTTTGGGGGTAAATCTACTGTAGGTTGTCCATGCCAGCAGGGTCTGTTGTCAGCAAGCCACATAAGGCAAGTTTACACCACAACAAGAAATCCAACAGGATAGCTGAACTCGAGGGTTTTTGTAGGGCCACGTGAAGCAACCCTCTAAGGTGCGCTTACCAAAGTGGACACTCATTCCAGTCACCACTCTTTCATAATAGTAGTCTATTTAGTCTTCTACGTATTCATAGATGATACCATAGCTCGTCCAAAAACTAGCTTCAAGAGACTTCTGAGAGATCACTATCACAATAATGAACTAATTCCTTACAATAGGAATGGTGGATAACTAATTGAGTCAAAACAAAATTTCGCTTACTGTATGCTTCGTGATGCCGAGACTTGTATTCGATCTTACTGATCAACATTCTCTCTGGATTTAATGGATTGCTTGAAGTTAGACGTTAACACCGTTGGATACCGGTTGACTCAGTGGCCAATAGGTTAAGCGTTCGTGCGCGAGATTGGTAGGTCCTGTGTTCAAATCTCGTGAGGTGGGATCGTAGATGCGCACATTTGAGGAGTCCCACACTAGGACAAAACAGCCATCCAGTGCTTCCAGGTTTTCGATGGTGGTCTAGCTTCAATGGACTCATGATTTCAACCATGGGAATTACTAAAATCTCCACAAAGCCTCCTTCTGATAAATCCATCTAAGCCAAGCTCTTTCAATGTTCTTCAACATCAAAACCCATTAGTGAAATAAGGCAGTTGATTTACACTCGATCGTAAAGAAGGTATTTAGTTTTTTAATCCATTTTAGTCTCCCATAAATTTAATTGAGTGTCTTTGTGTTTTTTCCAAAGACTGAAAAATTGAAGAATGTGTTTTCATTCACCGAACTAACTCGTGATTTTTCAACAATTGCGGTACTATATTTTGATTATGCTTCAGTGTCTTGATAGCCAGAAGGTTTCTGCTGATGTCGATATGGAAGCTCGAAGTACTTACTATACTCTATCTTACTTAGTAGGTGTTCCAGATATCATATCAGAGGCGTCTAATTCTGATGGGACTTCCCGGACGTCTGTCCGAACACTAACAAGGACTCGATGTAAAAAGCCCGGAAGTGAATCCAGTTATGTTTCTGGTCTGCCAAAAACAAAACCAGCATCTCAAACAAGGAAATCTATGAGATCACGAGTTTTATCGAACAGAGGTCGAGGATTGTATGGTAACTACAATGGTAAAGGAACCGCACAAAAATCACGTTCCCGACGTCATATACTTAAAAGAGAGGTAATTTGTATAATAATTCCTTAGTGTTCATCAGACACAAAAGTTGGGAAACCCTCCTGCTCTTATTAGCCTTCGCAGTTGTGTCTACCATGAGGTTGATCGTAATTCCTTAGTAATCTCTCATTTCTAGAATGTTTGGTATCATGTGGGCGATATAGTTTCGCTATTGGATGTTGATGGTGAAGTTTTTTATGCCCAAATAAGAGGTAATAAGTCGTTTTTATTGATTTAAATATTAGGACTGGCTACTGATTTGGTTGGTGATAGTTGTTGCTTCTTAACTTGGCTGATCCCAGCTTCGGGTTGCAGGGATGAAGAATTTCGACCATCAGATTACATAATAGGTTATTTGTTTTCTCTTACTTCTTATGTTTATAGGTATGGAGGAAGACGTACTGAGGGATCTGCGTTGTTGTAAACTAGTGTGTCGTTGTCCTTCTGATTATTTCCAACCTATTGCCAGCCCATATACTATACAGTCATTTAAGTAAAAAACTTCCTAATCATGTTTCTTTAACCGTGGCACTTGTGTAAATATGTACATATAAACTGTAAAAATAAATTTTCGCCCTTTTTTAATTTGTCACTATTTTAAGAAATATACTGTAAATTCTTTATAAAATCTGAGTTTTACCTTCTGTATATATGTTTCTGTCACTGGTATTTACCTAACAATACGATTGTTGTCACAGGTTTTCACTGCTTCATTGTTGCTTTTGCTTGACAGTTTGGTATTCAGGAAGTATATACGTTTTCTTTTGTGATTCAGAGCTTCACTGTGAAACGCTGATCTCTGATAGTTGTGGTGGGCTTCTCACTTGTGATTTTAGTTGGAAACCAGTTGTCTGGGCCACTGAACAACAACTCTGTTTTCTCCCAATACATCCTGGTCGTCGCGTTTTTAGGGATCAAACTGATGTGAATTTTATTTGATATTTTAATAAAGTACACTACAAGCTGTCTCTTTCGAGGGATATTTTGTGACTGGATTTTTAAGTTCTAAATGACATGTGACAATTTTAATTGATAGGTCTACTCAATCTCACTATACCTTTATTTGACTAAAATTCTCCATGTATTCGTGTAGATCCACACTGATCATGAAAAATGATGAAATATAACTCACCAAATGTGAGTGATAAGAATCTGTTACATAAAATTGCGAATCGTTATCCCGTCCGAATCCTCACCATACATTTAGAACGTACATGTTGCTCATGAGCTTATAGCGGAGGCTAATAGATCAACGTTTCACTATTGTGATGATCCCCAATGCAAATCACTGTCCTGTGCTTTAAACAATTAACCTTTAATCACTAAATTTCCGGTTGAAAATTGCATCAAAAAGTTGGTCCATTTTATAATTTGATTTTTATAACTAGTTTAACCCACACTATCAGAGGGATCTCAACTAGGCCATTGAGGTACATGTATTCTATGAATTTATATGAGGTGATGAGATGGTTATCAAAATTATGTGATATATTTGTGCAATATGTTTCGAACAATCTGATCGCACATATGCTTGTTAAGAGATCATTTATAAAAAAATATAAGGTCAACTAGACAAATTAAAAGGTAAGGGGAGACGAAGATAATAATAATTACGTACATGAGAACAGTGTGAAAACCACGCTGGGTAATAAATCAGTATTACTAGGGTAGGTTAAGGATAAGAATAAATTGTTTTTAAACATAGAGGGAGTCAGTTTTCGTATAACCAAGGCCTCAACAGAACTTAGTATACACCCTTGAAAACTTTTGTATAGAACTACAAAGGCTAACTTGATATCAACCTTGTTACTGGTCTCAACCAAGTGTTTCTCAGTTGAGGAAGATATTGGTCTGTCCTGTGATTTTATTTGATCATTGGAATTCATTTGTGTTTGTGGTAACTTAGGTATGTGTTCTGCCACCCCTACTAGCGGCTCACGACCACTCCTATGCACATGCTTCTTCGCATACATGTAGATTGATAGACACAATAGAATGTAACAGTCACTTACATGCTGTTTAGGTTTTTGGTGAAACATGGACCTTGAATTTGCAATAATGACGTGCTGGGCTGCACAAAATGTTCTATTAGTAGCTAATTTGAGTCTTCGTTCCAACATAAGACTATTTGGATCACCTCTAAATGGTAAAGGAAGATAGACTCGTTTTTTAGGTTCCAAAAACGTCACAGAATTCATCGTATTGCTACCTTTCCAACGGTATATAAATTTCTATGAATAACTGTTATTAATGTTTCAGTTAAGAGTTTCGTGCCTCGTTCTGTAGTATCTAGTACAAATACGATAGATCCTATTGAATAAGTCCTTTATTAATCCACGTCTGTAATGGATTGTACAGTGACTATGGAGATTAAGGTGTCCATGTCAGCTTTCTATATAAAGAACGTTTGATGGAAGTATCGTTTCTCCTACTAATCATTATGTATAGAAAAGGGAGCTGCTTATTCATCTCTTCTTCGCATGCAATATAAATGTGCGTTGAATTATTTTAACAAGCGGTTGAATGAATATAAAGAATCAGTTGTACTTATTTGTGATTAGTAAAATCCTTCCTACTGAGTGGAAATAGTGTTTTTTTTGAGAATATGTTTTATTCCGTCTATAGTTGCATTTAGTCATTACTAATATCGGTCACTCAATGTATATACGGTTGATTTCAAATGATAAACTACATTCTTTTCACTGAACATGCTTTTTGGTGACGAAATAAGCGCTTAGTTTATTACTATGAACTATTAAAGTTTCTACTATCTATTACATCATATGCAAAGATCTTACTTACTTACGCCTGTTACCCCTCGTCGAGGAGCATAGGCCGCTCACCAGCATTCTCCATCCAACCCTGTCCTGAGCCTTCCTTTCCAGTTGATATTCATCCTTTTCATATCTGCTTCTATTTCCCGGCGTAATGTGTCCTTTGGCCTTCCTCTTTTCCTCTTCCCTTCCGGGTTCCAAGTTAGGGATTGCCTTGCAATGCACATTGGTGATTTCCTTAATGTATGTCCAATCCACTTCCAACGTCTTTTCCTAATTTCCTCTTCAGCTGGAACCTGCTGGTTTGTCCTCTCCCATAAAACGCTGTTGCTGATAGTATCCGGTCAATGGATGTTGAGTATTTTGCGTAGACAACTGTTTATAAATACTTGTACCTTCCTGATGATGGCCGTAGTAGTTCTCCACGTTTCAGCTCCATACAGTATAACTAACTGTCTTGACGTTCGTATTAAAGATTCTGACCTTGAAATTGGTTGAGAGTTGTTTTGAGTTCCATATGTTCTTCAATTGTAGAAATGCTGCCCTTGCTTTGCCAATCCTCGCCTTTACATCTGCATCCGATCCTCCTTGTTTATCAACGATGCTCCCCAGGTACTTGAATGTCTCCACCTTTTCCAGAGTTTCGCCATCAAGTGTGATTGGGTTGGTGTTCTCCGTGTTGCATTTGAGAATCTTGCTTTTTCCTTTGTGAATGTGGAGGCCTATCGATGTAGAGGCTACTGCTACATTTGCTGTCTTCATCTACATTTGTTCGTGTGTATGAGAGAGGAGGGCTAGGTCATCTGCGAAGTCCAAATCATCTAATTGATTCTGAGAAGTCCATTGTATTCCATATTTCCCTTCAGATGTCGAAGTCTTCATAATCCAGTCAATCACCAGAAGGAAGAGGAATGGGAAGAGTAGACAGCTTTGTTTGACTCCGGTCCTTACTGGAAATGCATCTGTCAGATGTGCAAAGATCAGTGAATATTATTTCTTATCATTCAAACTATCCTTTGCAAAGTGTTCTAACTACATTTTAGAAATGATGAAAATCGTGTCAATTGTTGTCCTTGGAGGGGAAGGGTTGAAGACAAGTAAATATTCAATGTCAGCGGATTGTCACTATCTAAACTAGTTTCTAAATATGTACTTGGAAGTCACTGTCGTCGGTGTTAGGGCTTACAGTTGTGCAAAGAAATAAAAATTTAACTCTTATCTATCCTAATGCACTTGTCTTCTATGAAGACATTATCTAGTCTAAGATTGCCTTTAATATAGTTCTCATATAATACTGGAACTAAGTAGTTTAGGGTTTCACTATCAAACACCCCCCAACCATCAATATTTAAGTGGTTAATATAATACCTTAAGTCTTTGCAAGACAGATGCATGCATACAGTACTGCATGTGAGTTACTAGGTAACGAAATACTTCGTGTTATATTTATTTATTTAATTGAACACAGAAATATTGGTACAAAGGGGAACCAGATACATATGCGCCACACAAATCTTATTTGATTTGTGTGAGGGCTGTGATACTGCCCAGGTGCTCTTACCGAAGCAGGTAGTTTTCCTAGGGGTCCACAGCCCGAGTCTTTGACCTAAAGATCTGATCTACAAGGCAGTGGAGCTTCATGAGGAGATGTAGTACCATGGCAACCGGTGACCAGCGATTGATTCATACGCCATTTTTTCCTTCAGTATACTGGAGCCAGCCCATATGCACCATTGGTTTGGAATCAGGGTTTTCCAACTCCCCTAGGTGGACTTTTCGTGTCCACCAACTGGATTAAAGCGCCGGATATTCGCTTTTCGTCCTCTCGTAAACAACACCTCGACTGTGAGAAGGCAGTGATTAGGACTTCCCTGTCAGAGGCTATATACGCGTGGCCATATAAGAACATTTCGAGAGAGAATGCAGACTCTCCCCACTCTCGACCGTACCAGGGCATTTGGGGGCCTTCGTGTTCTATACATTGCACTACCCTTTAACTGACTAACTATACATCATGAACAATAATGATATTGTTTTATCTAGTCCTTTTGATGAATAGGTGACTTGAATTATAGTCTCATATCATCATTTATGTATGCGGGTTGCTAAACCGAACAAAAGACTTTGAATATGTCCTAGTAAACATACTTTCAAGGTGATTGTTAGGATATTCACAGGAATATCCCAAAAATTATCTCGAATGTAAAGTAGTATGTTTTTAGACTGTTCACATAATTCGCATGTTATTTCCTATTGTACAATTATTACGTAACTAAACTATTCATATTCGTATTTCTCTTATCATTAGCTTTATTTTGATCTTTGATTTATTATCATACGATTCTTGAGTTATACTCAGTTATTGATTACTTTGGTTGTATAAAAACCCAGTATGTTTGTAAATAATGATTTATACCACTGAGGCTGTTATTGGTGTTTTGGACTTAACTGGCTGGGCTAGGCAGATCGCAGGACCGGTTAGCACTGTAGACTGCTCGTACAAGTTTCGTGTCACTGTTCCAGTCGATAATTCTCTACTCCCTAATTGGCGGTCTCATCAAGTCACCCAGCAACTAATCATCCACTCGGACACAAGTTATAACAGTGATTCAAGCTTATGTCAATGAATTTCAGTCAGTAGTATTATCATTTTTATAGCACTGGACATTTGGGAAGTTAGTTTCGAGATCCTCAGGTTACCTTCCACTGATCGAATCATCCCGTGTCGATTGTAATGCGGTAGTATTTCGTTTGCAAAGTATTTATTTCACTGTGATATGTAGACATAGTTATTTATGCAAACGACTCAGTTGATAAATCGATCACGCGAATTCGATCAGTGTTATGGACTAGGACAAAGATAACAGTGGGCACTGCTATGTGACCAATCAATTGTTTGAATTTTCGTATGGCTAAGCCTTCAATAAACCTCAGTATACGCCCCTCTTTTACA